>NC_133659.1:255202981-255502981 GCF_037893015.1 Macrotis lagotis | reverse complement strand
TCAGGGACGTTGTCTCCTTGGCCCACATATGCTCCCCCCTCTTCAGCTAGACACAGTATGTAACCAAAATACCCTTATTAATACTTCCTATAGATATGCTGTAGCCCCTCCTAATACCTATCTTGCCTGCTCATCAGGACTAACCACCTTTGTGGACACCAAACAATTCCTTGATAAAAAGGACTATTGTGTCCTTGTCTCCCTTTTTCCTCACCTAACTGTCCACTACCCGGAGGAATTCCTCCAATTTTGGGAACATGGAAGGGGTACCCTTATCAGAGACAAAAGAGAACCCCTGACAGCAGTTACACTCGCAGTCCTGATTGGACTTGGGTTTGTTGGCTCTGGTACAGGTATTGCCTCCTTAGTTTCCTCCAATGCACAGTACACCCAGCTTAGCTCTGCTATTGATAAGGATCTCTCAGAACTTCAAGCAGGGTTAGAACACCTAAAAGATTCTGTTGCCTCTCTAGCTGAAGTAGCATTACAAAATAGACGCGGTCTTGATTTGTTATTTTTACAACAGGGGGGACTCTGCGCGGCACTAAAGGAAGAATGCTGTTTTTTTAAGGATAAACTTGGCCTGGTAGAAGACAGTCTGCAAAGGGTTAAGGATAGCCTGGAAAAAAGAAAAAGGGAGAGAGAGAAAGGTGAGGGATGGTGTAAAAATTGGTTTTCCACATCCCCCTGGCTCTCTACTCTGCTCCCAAGCCTTCTAGGCCCATTAATTGGCTTCCTAATTCTAATTTCTTTTGGACCATGGGCCTTCAGGAGACTGACCAACTTTATCAAATCCCAAATTGACTCAGCCCTTGGAAAACCAGTTTCGGTCTTATATCACCAATTGAAAAGCCAAGGGTCCTGTGAGGACCCCCAAATGGAACCCTTGAGGTTCGCTGCTCTTACACCTCGCCCACCTTGGTATGCACGCATCTGCTCAAGGAAAGGCACCCCCTAAGGGCTGCAGTGATACCCAATGACGGGATTTAGTGCAACTCCATGACTTGGGAACATCAGATCCTACAGGAGATAACAAGGACCTTGCTAAGGTCCCCTCCTGGTCACGGATACCAAGCATGAAAACCAAGTTGCACAGCCTAAGACAGGGATCCTGCCCATAAATTTAAAATAAAAAAGGGGGACATGCCAGGGGCCAAGAAGCCCCCATAAAAAGAGCAAATAAATTCCAGACATACCAGGAGCCAAGAAGCCCCCTGTCAGATAAGATAAAAGGAGCAAACAAAATTCCAGGCATACTAAGGGCCAAGATAAAGGAAGGTCACCCTCCATTATCAAGAACAAACTGACCACAGACTATCCCTTCTCTCAGGCCAAGGCATACCAACTCCACCCCTAAGCTAATCCCCTTGTTCCTTCTCTACAAAATATAAGCAGGTATTTTTCTCAAATAAACTCAGACCTTATCCACCATCCTTGGGTCTCACTCTCCTTATTCTCACCCATTCCATTTCAGGCTGGGTCCTCCTCGACACCCCACTTTTCTGCCCCGCGGGTCGGGGCAATATATATGTATATATATACACACACACACACACACACACACACATATGTGTGTGTGTGTGTGTGTGTGACATGTCTATACTGGTAAGAGTATACATATACATAGATATGTATGTATGTATGTAGTTTTCTGTTCCATTCTTATAAATATTTTCTTCACCTTCTTTACACACTCCTTTGAATTTATCCAATAAGCTCCCAGGAACCTCCTGATCAGCAGTCTCCTTATTCTTCAATTTCTCATTAGCATTGGCACGCACACTGAACCAGTAGCCTCTACCTCTCTGATTGGATGGCAGAATACTAAACTCGGTCCCCAGCCTTTATTTACAGAGGCCAGGTCTCTTTTCATTTCCCAGACAGTTGAACTCCTCTGGTCTTTTCCATCCTACTCTTAGATACTTTCTCCTCTACTTCCTTTTTAGTTTCCTATTGTGTGTTGACTTCTCCTATTGGAATGTAAGTTCTTTGAGGGTAGGGGATTGACTTTCTTTTTTGTATTCTCAGTGCTTTCACATAGTAGAAGCTTACTAAATGTTTAAATTGATTGAAGTGAGTTCTGGTCTCCATCTAGTTTGTTCTTCATCATTTCTACTCTGGTCTCAATTTCTTTCCTTTATTGTTCTGAACCTGGTTCAATTATTTAAGAGTGTTTTCCACCCTTAAGTTCTTTTCTCCTTGTCCTACTGAAATTCTTCTACTAAAAGTTCTTAACTTTAACTCATGCCTGTTCTCTTTGCTTCTATTATCAATGCTGCTATAGGAAATCATGCAATCATATTGAGTGGGTCCACCACAGATTCATGTTTTCTAATTTTAACTGGGACTGTACTGCTGCACAGCAATTCTTTTACCCTCCTTGGTTACTTCTCTCTTGAAGCCTTTTCTTTAAGGAGGCAGAGCAATGATGTGGTAAATCCGAGTTCAGTCAGTAAGATCAAAGTTCAAAACTCAGCTCTGTTTCTTGCTGACTAACTTGTTATTTACATGCTCTGAGCCTCAGTTTCTTCACATGTAAAATGAGGCAGTTGAATTAGCAAACCTTACAAGTGTCTTCCAGTTCTGAATCTGTAATCCTCCCTCCTCAACATCCATCATCCATGAAGATGGGACTTCAGCAAATGAGCTTGCCTCCTAATTCTCTGAGGAAAGTGCGATTATCCATTGTGAACTCCCTCATTCCCAAAGCTCACATCATTTTGCTGTTCTCAAAAATCATTCTTTCCTCTCTGAGGAAGAGAATTTCCTTTTCTTTGACAATTCCAATCCTTCTATTTATGTCCTCTCCTTTCCTTGGAAACTTATCCCTTCAGTCATCCCACTTTCCTCCCACCGCCCCCATCTTTAATCTCTCTAATACTTTTTTTTTTTTAGGTTATTGCAAAGCAAATGGAGTTAAGTGGCTTGCCCAAGGCCACACAGCTAGGTAATTATTAAGTGTCTGAGGCTGGATTTTGAACTCAGGTACTCCTGACTCCAGGGCCAGTGCTCTATCCACTGTGCAACCTAGCTGCCTCTCTAATACTTCTTTAATGCCTACAAATAATCACACATATCCCATCCTTTAAAATCTTTCATTTGATCTTTTCATACCCCTACAGTTATTGTCTCCTATTCTTTTCTTTTTCATAATCAAACTATTAAAAGAGCCTTCTGCACTCAGTGCCTCCTTTTCCTCACCTTTCACTCATTTTTCAATTCCTTGTTCCTGGGTGACTCTGGTGTTTCCTGGACAGTGCTCTCAATCTCTTTGAACATTCCCATTTTTGTCTTTTGGAGCTAACTCTATGATTCAGTCCTCCTTTACTTTTTCTCTATTTATTTGAGTCACTCCTTTCTTGTGGTTTCCTTTCAAACCCAGTTTTACAGTAAAGGGACTACCTAATTTGCTCTAGATAGCTACCACAGTAAATATTGATTCTTTCTATTCCTAGAAGACAACCCTGGGGAATGTATTTTCTTTGCTCCAGAAGTTGTAAAAATCAACAGATAAATTCTTTCTTTCTATCTGAATAGAACCCCACAACCAGGAGAGGCTGGTGAGAGTAATTTAAATCTTCCTTTTTGTTCTTCCCATTTATTCCTCTTAATGCCGCATCAAAACAATGGCTACATTTATGTTTGCACATTTTTACAAATAACCATATTTCTGAATTTCTTAGAAACAAAAGCAAACATTAGACTTTAAACCCGTAAACACAAGTGGCTTAGTTGACTACAAAGAGAGATAGTAAGACTACATTGCCTTCTTAAGGGTTGTAGAAAGTGAAGAGGGGAAAGCCTTGGTCTATGGGCTGGACCAAAGCTCATCACTGAGAAGCAGCCATCATCTCTGCTCTGGATCACCTCCAGCTTCAGTACTCTGGTCCCAATCTGCTTTACTATAATTATTCCTGCTGCCTGCCCCCTCATTGAAGGGATAGCAAATTTACCTCCTGCCCACTCTCTCTCTGCTTACTTGTTCAAAAGTACTTCACCCATAATCTCTCCAGGCTGCTCCTATATTCTGGCAGCTTCACTCTCCCAAGATGAAACCTGTTCTCTCTCTGGGGAGATTTTTCACCATGCATGATGTCTTCCAGGTAAACTGTTTTGGATCACATAATAATTTCTACCTGTTCAATGTCTTATGGGGAAGAAAATTTTTCCAGAAACCATCAAGGACTGTATCTCCAGGCTATGGAATATTTGTGATTTGACTTATAATTGTGTCATTTGAAACTGATTTCTCCAAATTTATAGATGACCTTTAAAATGCTAAATCCAGTAGCTTCTTGTTCCTTATTCCACTTGACTTTCCTGAAACTTGCAAAATACTATTGACCACTCCCTCCTCTTGGGTACATTCTCTTCCTTTGTGACTTGCTTGTCTCACTATTTATTTTTCATGATCTTTTCTTAGATCAACATCTATATCTCACCCCTTTAATCTTCAAGATTTTGTCCTGGGTCTTCTCCTTCTTAATACTTTTTAAAAAATTTAAGTCATCTCATCAGCATTTACTGACTCATTGTTACTCCTGTGAGTGATTTTTCAGTGCTTTCTTATTTAGATATAGCATTGCTGTCATCCTTATCTGTAAAGTATTTTTCTATAGTGAGCACTCTGTTAGCATTTTTGTTCATTTTTGTTCTTGTAGTTCTGCTCCTGGGGAATATGGAATATAGATCCAAGCTTTTATTTTGCTGAGGCTGGGGTCTGAGTGTCCACTCTGCATCTTAAATTCAACTTTTCCAAAAGAGAACTTATATATTTCCCTCAAGCCCACCCCTTCACCAAATTTTCTTATTTCTCTAGATGATGTTGCTACTCTTCCAGTCACATAGTTTTGGACCTTGGAGCCATCCATGACTTTTCCATAGATCAGACAAATCAGTTCTCTTCTCCCATGTATGCAATTGGCTTCATCTCTTCTTGATTTTACCTTCACCATTTTCTTCCCATAATAGCCATTACTCCATTTCAGGTCCTCATCACCTCTTCAATGAAGCAATCACTTCTCACTTTGTTTCCTGCCTTCAGTCTCTCTCTACTCCAAATCATTCTTTATACACAACTGCCAAATTGATATCACTAAAATGCAGATTTGAGCATACCACTCTTTTATTGCACATCATTAACTTCCTGTTTTGCCACTTGTTTCTTTTCTTTCTTTTTCTTTTTAAAATTTTCAACCATTTGTACATACATATTCCTAAGTTACAAAATTTCCCTTCACCCTTCCTTTCCACCTCCCCTTAGGAGGGAACAGTCAGGTCAGCATTTTGCATACATATTTTGTTAAAATATTTACAAATTAGTAATTTTTGGCATGAGGGATTAGCATTAAGGGAAAGAGATACATAAGAGATAATTTTTATAAAGTGTTCATCAGATTTGGTAGGGGTGTTTTTTTCTGTGTGTTTTGTTTTTCTTCCTCTTATTGGGGATGATATAGTCCATAACTAGTCTAATACAGTTGTCTTAGCTCTCTGGACTGCTGAGAGAAGCTGCTTCCATCAAGGTTGTCCTTCTCATAATGTTGTTGATGCAGATAGATAAGGGAACTTTCTTGTTAAGATAGCTTGTCCCACTAAATCAAAAGGCTAACCTGTCAGGCCAGATAAGGAGGACATTCTAGAGATTCTAAAATCCTCCCTTTCTCCTCAATTATGTGTACACTGATGTGTACATTGTTCTCTTGACTCTATTCCCTTCGCTCAGTATCAGATCCCATAAGTCATTCCATACTTCTCTAGAGTCCAACCATTTATGTTTTTTTTATAGAACAATAATATTCCATAGCATTCATGTACCATAACTTGCTTGGCCATTTCCCAATTGATGGGCATCACCTCAATTTCCAATTCTTTAGCACTACTAAAAGAGCTGCTATGAATATTTTGGAACATGGAGAATTTTTTCCCATTTTTTTCAATTTCTTCTGGATATAGTCCTAGAATTGGAATTACTGGGTCAAATGGTATGAACAGTTTTATTGCTCATAAGGTTGGATTCATTCACAACTCCACCAGCAATGTGTCAATATCCCAGTCCTTCCACAATCTCTCCAACATTGATCATCTTCCCTTTTTCTCAACTGGGCTAATCTAATGGGCATGAGATGATACCTCATTGTTGTTTTAATGTGCATTTTTCTAATCAATAGTGTTTTGGAGCATTTTTTCATATGGTCATGTATAGCTTTAATTTTTTCATTTGAAAACTGTCCGTTCATATCCTTTGACCATTTATCAATTGGGGAATGACTTGTGACCTTATAAATTTGACGCAATTCTCTTTATATTTTAGAAATGAGACCTTTATCAGAACTCCTGGTTGTGAAGATTGTTTCCCAGCTTTCAGCTTTTCTTCTAATTTTGGCAGCATTGATTTTATTAGTGAAAGCCCTTTTTAATTTAATATAGTCAAAGTCATTCATTTTGCAGTTTATAATGTGCTCTAATTCTTGTTTGATCATAAAATTAACCCTTTGCTATAGATCAGACAGAGTTATTTTTTGGTCTATTAATTTGTCTATGGCATCACTCTTTATAGTATAGTTTGAGATCTGGTAGAGCTAGGCCATCTTCCTTTACATTTTTTTCATCAGTTCCCTTTCTATTCTTGCTCTTTTGTTACTCCAGATGAATTTTGGTACTATTTTTTCTAGTTCAATTAAGTGGTTATTTTGAAGTTTGATTGGTATGGCACTGAATAAGTAATTTAATTTGGGTAGAATTGTCATATATTAACTTGACCTAACCATGCATATTTGATGTTTTTCCAATTATTTAGATCTGACTTTATTTGGGTGAGAAGAGCTTTATAACTGTGTTCATACAGTTTGGGTTTGTCTTGGGAGATAAATTCTCAAGTATTTAATGTTATCTACAGTTATTTTAAATGGAACTTCTCATTCTATCTCTTGTTCTTGGGTTTTGTTGTTCATATGTATATAAATGCTGATGATTTATGTGGCTTTATTTTATATCCTGTTACATTGCTGAATTTGTTCTTTCAAAGAGTTTTTTAGATGATTTTCTTGGGTTCTCTAGATATACCATCATATCATCTGCAAAGAGTGAAATTTTTGCTTCCTCATTGCCAATTCTGATCCCTTCAATTTCTTTTTCCTTCTCTTATTGTTGCTACTAGCATTTTCAATATTATATTGAATAGTAATTGTGATAATGGGCATTCTTGTTTCACCCCTGAATTTATTGGAAATGCTTTGAATTTGTTATAATTAATTATAATATTTGTTGATGGGTTTAGATACTATTTGTTATTTTAAGGAAAATTCCATTTATCCCTAAACTTTTTAGTGTTTTTTTAATAGGAATGGATATTGTATTTTTTTTTATTTTAATGCAGTGGGGTTAAATGACTTGTGCAAGGTCACACAGCTAGGCAATTATTAAGTGTCTGAGGCTGGATTTGAACTCAGGTTCTCCTGACTCCAGGGTCTGTGTTCTATCCACTGCATGACCTAACTGCCCTCTTAGGGGGTTTATTGATGATTTCTTCAATTTCTTTTTCTGAAATGGGGTAATTTAAGTAATTTATTTCCTCTTCTGTTAATCCGGGCAGTTTGCATTTTTGTAAATATTCATCCATTTCACTCAAGTTGTCCAATTTAAGTTCAGCTAAGTAGCTCTGAATTATCTCTTAATTTCTTCCTCATTGGTGGTTAGTTCATCCTTTTCTTTTTTGGTACTGGTAATTTTGTTATATTCTTTCTTTTTTTTAAATCAGATTAACAAAAGGTTTATCTATTTTATTGGCTTTTTTATAAAATCAACTCAGTTTTATTTATGAGATCAATGATTTTCTTGTTTTCCATTTTATTAATCTCTCCCTTGATTTTCAGAATTTTTAATTTCATATTTAATTGGGGTTGTTTAATTTGTTCTTTTTCTAGCTTTTTTAGCTGCATACCTAATTCATTGATCTCCCCTTTCTCTGTTTTATTCATATATGCATTTAGAGATATACAATTTCCCCTCAAAACTGCCTTTACCACATCCCATAAATTTTGGTATGATGTCTTGTTATTATCATTTTCTTGGATATAATTATTGATTATTTCTATTATTTGCTGTTTGATCCATCCATTATTTAAGATAAAGTTATTGAATTTCCAATTAGTTCTTGGTTTATCTTTCCCTGACCCTTTATTACATGCAGTTTTTATTGCATCATAGTCTGACTTTCTGCATTTGATTTTAAGTTTTTTGTGCTCTAGTACATGGTCAATTTTGGTGAAGTTGCCATGTAATGCCGTGAAAAAGATGTACTCTTTTCTATCCCCATTAAGTTTTCGCCAAAGGTCTACCATATCTATATTTCTAATATTTCATTCACGTTCTTACTTCTTTCTTGTCTATTTTGTTAGATTTATCTAGTTTTGACAGAGGAAGATTGAGGTTTCCCATTATTAAAGTTTTGCTGTCTGTTTCTCCTTGTAATTCACTCATCTCTTCCTCTAAAAATCTGGATGCTATATCACTAGGTACATACATGTTTAGTAATGATATAGCTTCATTACCAATGGTGCCTTTTAGGAAGATGTAATTTCCTTCCTTATCCCTTTCAATGAGATTGATTTTGCTTTTACTTTGTCTGTGATTAGGATCGCTTACCCAGATTTTTTCACTTCTACTGAGGCATAATATATTTTGCTCCTACCTTTTACCTTTGCCCTATGTGTATATCTCTGATTCAAATGTGTTTCTTATAAACAACATATTGTAGGATTCTGGCTTTTAATCCATCCTGCTATCTACTTCCATTTTATGGGACAGTTCATCCCAATCACATTTACAGTTAAGATGACTAATTCTGTATTTCTCTCCATATTATCTTTCTCCATTTATATTGTCTCTTTCCTTTTCTCTTATTCCTCCTGACCAAAATTTTACTACTTTTCCCCTTTGACTTTTCTTTTAGGAATTTAACTTTCAGTTAATTTTCACTTATACCTACCCTTCCCTTTTATCAGTCCCTTCTTCCCTTATCTTTCCCATTCCTTGTAGATTTAGTTAAATTTTTAAACTCAAGTAGATCCCTCCTGCCCCTTCCTGTAGATTAAGTTAGATTTTTAAACCCAAGTGGGAATGTATCTTATTCCCTCACTGTGCTAAATCTATTGAATAGAATTAACTCAGTATTCACATTCTCCCTTCTTTCCCTCTAAAATTATAAATCTTTGTGCCTCTTCCCTTGGTGTTTTAATATTATTAATCAGGTATCATCGATTCCAGTTCAATTATTTGATTGCTTGATAAGTTCTTATTGTTATCAAGATATCATCATTGATTGGTTACTTGATTGCTTGATAAGCATCATTGACTCAAATTGCATCAAATAACAATTGTAATCATTTTTTACCTTACTCCCTTTTCAAGTATCTTTTTCTTTTTTTAGGTTTTTGCAAGGCAAATGGGGTTAAGTGGCTTGCCCAAGGCCACACAGCTGGGTAATTATTAAGTGTTTGAGACCGGATTTGAACCCAGGTACTCCTGACTCCAGGGCCAGTGCTTTATCCACTGTGCCACCTAGCCACCCCTAGAGATTTTTTTTAAGCCTTTTCAAGTATTTCAAGTATACATAGTCCTCTTCATGAGCCAAAGTATCATTCAAAGCCATATCATTTCTTGAACTATTTGTGACCCTCCCCCAGTCCTATTTTCTTTTACACTTTGCCCCTCCCCCCCAAAAGAGGGTACTTAACCCCTTGTTAATTGAATCTCTAGACACTGATCACATTAACTGTAAGAATCTTGGAGATCTTTAAGTATTGGGAGGCTCTGGAGGTCTCACTGAGAACTTTACAAATGATTTTAAGTAACAGAGACATTGTCCATCTTCACAGTTTATGATGCCCTCATTAAACATAATTGTTTAATCACCTTGTGATTAAAGTGAGTCATAGTATAATGAGATACTGAAGTTGAAGTTAACACTCCTGCTTTTTTTTTCCAGGACTTTTTGTCTCAAACATAGTGATCTTGGACCTCCTCAATTGAGAGACCATACCCAATTATACCCATATTCTTTAGGTTCATTCTCTTCAATTATATTCTACCCTCTAATTTTCCTTAGAGAGTAAAGTTCTAAAGAATTAGAATTGTTATATCTTCCCTTTTAGGGTTCAACATTTATTAAAAACAATATTATTTTTTCAATCCCCTTTTTCGTTTACTTTTTCTTTTTTATGTAACTCTTCACTTGTGTATTTGGCAATTGAATTCTCTGTTCAGTTCTGGTCTTTGTGTCAGAAAGTTCTGGAAGTCCTATATTTCATTGATTATCCATCTTTTTCCCTGACAGGATATGCTAAATTTTGCAGAGTGGTACATTCTGGGTTGTAATCCCAGGTCCTTAGCTCTCTGAAAATATGTTATTCCAGTTCTTCTGATCCTTCAATGTTGAGTCTGATAGGTCCTGTTAACAGTCTGATTGTGTTCCCTTTGTATTTGAATTGTTTTCTTTTTGCTGTTTGCGATATTCTCTCTTTTATTTGAGGATTCTAGAATTTGGCTATTACAGCCCATGGAGTTTCTGTCTTGGAGTCTCTCTCTCTCTTGTTTAATTAATTTTTATTAAAGATATCATTTGAGTTTTATAATTACCCCCCCAATCTTACTTCCTTCCCCCCCACCCCCACGGATAGCAATCTGTCAGTCTTTACTTTGTTTCCATGTTGTACCTTGATACAAATTGGGTGTGACGAGAGAGAAATCATGTCCTTAGAGAAGAGACAAGAATTCTAAGAGGTAACAAGATCAGACAATAAGATATCTGTTTTTTTCTAAATTAAAGGGAATAGTCCTTGAACTTTGTTCAAACTCCACACCTCCTTATCTGGATACAGATGACACTCTCCTTTGCAGACAGCCCAAAATTGCTCCCTTGTTGCACTGATGGAATGAGCGAGTCCTTCAAGGTTGATCATCACTCCCATGTTGCTGTTAGGGTATACAGTGTTTTTCTGGTTCTGCTCATCTCACTCAGCATCAGCTCATGCAAATCCCTCCAGGCTTCCCTGAAATCCCATCCCTCCTGGTTTCTAATAGAACAATAGTGTTCCATGACATACATATACTCCAGTTTGCTAAGCTATTCCCCAATTGAAGGACATTTACTTGATTTGGGGTCTTTTTCTTTAGGGGTTCTGTGGATTCTTTAAATTGTTATAATGTTATCTTGTTCTAGTAGGTTGGGGCCGTTTTACCTTATTATTTCCTGCATGATGTTTTATAGGTTCTTTTGTTGGTCCAGGCTTTTTAGTAGTCCAATGATTTGTAGGTTGACTCTCTTGAATCTGTTTTCCAGGTCTAATTTATAGACTGTTTTGATACTTCTCCTGTGAGTGATTTTTCAGTGCTTTCTTCTTTAGATATAGCATTGCTGTCATCCTTATCTGTGAAGTATTTTTCTATAGTGAGCGTTCTTTTAGCATTTTTGTTCATTTTTGTTGTTGTAGTTCTGCTCCTGGGGAATATGGAATATAGATCCAAACTTTTATTTTGTTGGGGATGGGTTCTGATCCCTGGCTTATTGCTGTTCAAGTTGTTGCCTATATAGTTCAGGCCTTGCCTTTGCAGAGGTTTGTTTCCTACTTTATGTCCAGGTTCTGACTTAAATGAGGACTGTTCTCAACCCAGTACTGTCTTTTACTGAGGTGCTCTCAGGGTTCAGACTTTGTTTGGGGTTGGTATACTCCCTGCTGGCTTGCTATTTAGCTTCGGGGACCTCTGTTATTATTAAGCTGTCAGCACCTGATTGCACTGTGGCTAAAAGCCTCAATCTGGCTTTCCCGCTCTCCTGAACTTTATCTTTGGTAGGGAAAGACTCTGGGAGCAGATTAGTTTCACACTGCCATCTTGGCTCTGCCCCAGAAATCTTTGCTGCTTGTTTCTTGAGTTCAATACTGCCTGTGAAGAATCACAATTCAGATCTGGGAATGCGGTGTGGAAAGAAAAAGATTTATCAAAAGAAGTTAAAACACATAAGAAAGTGATAGAAAAGTTAAGAAGAATTTAAAGAGTAGATCACGTTGATGGCTGTTTGAACTGGTCAGGTCAGCTGACCAGGGTTCAACAGGAATCTAGAAGGTAAAAAAGAGAGTGAGTCCCTTCCTCAAATCTCCTTAAATTCTCCCCCAGAGTCCATGGGAGGGGTGGTAACCTGGCAGTGACCCAAGTCCCTCATGGGAAATTTTGCCTTTTGGGGAGGAGTCTCTTATGGGTAGTTTTGGATTTGTTTACAGCATCTGCTCCCTGTCTTCCCCACCAAAAGAGAAAAATCCAAAATTAGGTTGGTCAGGCTCTCATGATGTGGACTAAACAATAAAGGAAGAAGGAAGATTCCCTTAACAATGCAAATAAGATTTAGAAAGTGTCCAACTGAGCCCAATACTCCCTATGCCCAAGTTTCTCTGAATCACCATTATCTCAAGGGCAAAATACAAATTTCTCAGTCTGGCTTTAAGTTAAAAAATAAGTTTTATAGATTCCTTTAAAAAAACACTACAGTTTCTTTCCAATAAGTGCCTTTCTCATTGAAACTTATTTATGAATGAACTGGATTAAGTATTGTTAAACAACATGATGCCTTATCTTTCCACAATTCTTCACCTGTCCTCCGAGAGAAGGGAAATGCTTCATAGCTGGTTCTTTGGAAAGAAGACTCAATATTGCATTAATATGAATTCTGATGTCTCTCAATGTTATTTTCCTTGACAATTTTGTGGATATTGTGCATATTATTCTCTTGCTAGCTTCCCACTACATCACTTTCCATTAGTATTTCCAGACCTTCCCATTTGTCCTTTCTTATGGAGTATGACATTCCTAAACCATCTTCTGATCGGTCATTCCCCCAACCAGTAGATTTTTATTTTATTTTATTTTATTTGGGGTTGGGTTTTTTCAAATTGTTATTTAAAATCCTCTATCATTTGACCTCTATCTACCTTTCTGATTTTGTTTCATACAAGTATAACTTCATGCACCTTATGTTTTATCCTAACTGGTTTTTGACTTGTTCCCTAATCTTGGCAAGTTATCTTTCACTTCTGTACCTTTGCATTGTTTTTTTCCTAAGATCTGGAAAGCACTCTTTCCTAATCATGCCCTCTTAGAACCCCTATATTCATTTGAATGAATATCCTATATGAGGCTCTTTCTGATCCTTCCTCTATCATGCCTTCTGCAGTGGTCAGTGCTATTTCCCCTCTTGAAATGATTTTCTATTTACTTATCTGTGCCCATGGTATATTTCTCCATTAATAATAGTAATACTAATAACAATAATAACTGACAGCATTTTCTATAGCACTTAATGGTCTATGATATATTCCTCCATTAATAGTAATAATAATAATATCTGACATTTATATAATACTTAAAGATCCATGGTGTATCCCTCCATTATTGAGAGTAGTAATAATAATATCTGATATTTATAGAGCACTTTATATTGCACTTATGGTCTATGATCTATTCTTCCATTAACAATGGTAACAATAATAGCTGACTTTTATGTACCTTTAATGGTCCATGATATATTCTTCTATTAATTGTAGGAATAATAATAGTATCTGACATTTCTATAGCACTTAAGGGTCTATGATATATTCCTCCATTAAAATAATAATAATAATAACAATACTAATAGTATCTGACATTTATATAGCACTTTATATCATACTTAAAAATTCATGGTTAATTCTTTCATTAATAATAGTAGTAATAATATTAATAATATCCAACATTTATATAGCACTTAATGTTGTACTTAGGTTCTATGATATATTCTTCCATTAATAAAAGTAATAATAATATCTGACATTTATACAGCAGTTTAAGGTTTATAAATTTATACATTTTCTCATTTGAGTTTCACAGCAATCTTTTGAGTTAAGGACTATAGATATTATAGTCCCCTACTTTACAGATAAAGAAACTGAACCTAAGAGAAAAATTTATTCCTTCAAAGTCATATATACGAAAGATTTTTGAGGGGAGGGAATTTTCCATTACGCCACATTCTTGGTGTCAAGGATAATGTCTAGAAGTCATTAGGTGCTTACTAAATGCCCATTGACTGGTTTTTATGTTTGTTGTATTGATTGAATTAAAAGTAAGGCTATTATTTATTTCCAGAGAAAACTGACAAAATGGGAGTATGTATAGTGTTGTTTTTACATACACACACACACACACACACACACACACACACACAGACATATTTGTGTCTGAAGATGGACTTCCCTAGGTGGGGTGGGGAGGGAGGGAGAGAGGGAGAAAAAAATTAAAAAGTACACAGCAGAGAACAAAAGAAAACTTAGAAGGAAGCAGAGAAAAGCCGAGTAGCTTTGAAAAGAATGAGTTGTATTTATTACATAACTTTTTTGAAGTAAACAATGTGAAATGAAAATTCATATTTTTATGAGTCCTATTTTGATGTGCTGTACACATGAGAGTGTTCTTTGTGCATCTTTCAATATTTTTAAATTAAAAAAAATTTCCTCAAAAGAAAAAAATAAAGTATGGTTAACATTAGTGATTTTTTTAAAACCATATTTAGGGTTACTTCAGAGAGAGAACCTGAAATTTATGTAGAAAGAAAATACTGATTTCAAAGGTAAAATGATCCTTGTCTCTGGGAGCTTTAGGATCCATGGATTTAGAAGTGGGAAGGAGGCAGATCTCATCTATTTACCCATATCATTTTACAAATGAGGAAACTGAGACCTAGAGAGATTAAAGTAAACTGCTCAAGATCACAGATTTGATGGTGGAAGAATCAGGATTTGAATTCATTGTGGTCCTTTTGGATCCAAATCCACAGCTCCTCCCACTGCACCAGGTTGTTTTCTGTGTCCCTAAAATGATCAGGCTACTTGGAGGTACATGTCCATGTGGATAAGGCAGATAAGGCTATTCTGTTATGGATTGTTGGCTGATTGTTCCCCAACTTTGATCTCGGATTAGGGTTTGAGATGAAGAATTTGCCTTTACTTTCTCCTAGAATAATTTATCACCACCAGCTAATGCTCTGTCCAACCTAGTCATTTGATAGTGATAGCAAAGACTTTGTGTATTTCAGATGTACTTTAAATGAAATTCTATTATAACAATGATTATTGTGCATATCTAATATATGGAGGGAGTGATCTTATTCTTTTATGACTTTTATTTTTTCAACCTTGGCCTGACTGTCCTTTTACAAAATCCTTTTATCAAGATGTAAACAACTTATTGATTGTGTCCCCAGGATTTCTTCATCAAGATTGAGAAAATGTTTCTTGTCTTCATAGTTGAAACAAATTCATCACTCCTTTTTTCTTTCAATTTTAAAAATTGAATCTGTTGTCTTGGTTCTTGGTCTTCTGTAAGGGAAGTTCTTTAATGAGATATCTATTCTGAGACTGAGCTATTTAAACCACCCACTTCTTGTTTGGTTTTATTTCTGTTACAAAATCATCCAACTCTTGTGGTTCCTCAAATTTATTAGCACAGAGCTAATAATAGTCCCTGATGAATTACTTGATTTCTTTTACCCTAGAAATCTCTTTAGTTTTGGTAATTTGATTCAGCTCTCTTCTTTTTTTGATCAGATGCTAATTATTTACTGGTTTTGTTAGTTTTTTCAAAAAGGCAAATTTTAGATTTATCATTTTACTTTATTTTCAATAATTTTAATACTTCCTCTTACCTTAGTTTTCTTTTTCCCCAACTGGATCAAGGATCATAGATTTAGAGCTGAAAGTGAGCTTTTTGTTGTTGTTTGGTTGTTTGCCTGTCGCTTTGTACCTCATTATGGAATTTTCTTAAAAAAGATACTAGAGTGGTTTGCCATTTCCTTCTCAGCTCATTTTACAGATGAGAAAATTAAGGCAAGCAAGGGTAAGTGACTTCCAGTATTACACAGCTAGCAAGTGAAGCCCTGATGCTTTATCTACTGAACCACCTAGCTAAGAAGGAATATTAGAAGTTAATTGAAACTCCTTTTGTTACAGATGAGGAAATTCAGTTCCAGGGAGAATAAATGAGCAAGGTCATATAACCAAGATTTGAACCAGGTTCTATGATTCCAAATCCAGCTTTCTATTCTTATTTTGGTTGCTTTTTAAAAAATTTAAGGTATTGACTTTATTTGTTAATTCTTTTTCTCTTCCTTATTGAATTATTCTGTTATGAATATAGCCAAAGTAAGGATTGCTTTGGCTATTTTCCACAGATTTCTATAGGCAGTATCTTAATTATTGTTATTATCATTTGTATAATCTATTATTGTTTTTAATTTCTCTATCATTATTTAATAAATCTTTCATTTTCAATAGGCTTTTGTACATTTTATTCATTGCATTTTGGTCTAGATTAAATGTGACTTAAGGAAACTGCTCAAATCAGTTGTCAAGTCTTGTAAATTCAGACAGTACAATAGCTGTGGCATATTTTGGTAAGCTATCTGATATAAAAACAACTTACATGAAAAGTAGGCCAAGGAGTGATCATCTAAGAATCATTGGACTCCCTGAAAATCATGGGAAAAAGAGGAAAAATCTTAATTCTCAAGATACCATAAATGAAAACTATTTGGATCTAGTAGAGAACTAGGGGAAAATGAAGATATAAAGAAATCACTAATTGTCTCTTGAAATCACAAAAGGAAAAGCCCCAGGAATGTTACAGTCATAATCCTGAGCTTCCATATTTAAGGACAAATATTGAAAAAAAGTCAGAAAGAAAGAATTTAAATATCAAGGAACTATAAAGGATGAAACAAGACCTGTAACTTCTCTGAGAGAACTGGGAATATAATTTTAAAAGGAAAAAGGATGTGAACTTGTTTTTTAAAAAATTTATTTATTTAAGTCAATGGCATTAAGTGACTTGCTCAAGGTCACACAGCTAGGCAATTATTAAATGTTATGAGACGTTTTTTGAACTCAGGTGCTCCTGACTCCAGGGCCGGTGCTTTGTCCACTGCACCACCTAGCTGCCTCTATTATTATTATTGTTTTAATTTTAATTTTTTCCTCTTTACTTTATTGCTCATGAGGGCCTATATTTTTTGGGGGGAGGGGGTATTATGGTTACTCTTAAACAAGAATATTTTAGTAATGTATAAAAAGATCATCTGTACAAAAATAATAAATAAATTTTTATTTTTTGTTCTACATTCTATCCCTCTATCAACTCATGCCTTTCTCTTTGAGAAAGAAAGAAATGTGACATCATGCATATATATGTATATATGTGCATGCATGCATGCATATATATGTGTGTGTGTGTGTGTCTGTGTTTATGCAAAAATAGTTCTATCTTAGCCAGGTTCTGATTCTGTCACTCCTTTTATCTGGAAGTAACATTTTATAAATATCATGAGTCCTTTGGAGATGTGGTATATCATTTTATTGATTGAAGTTTTATAGCTGATTTTCCTTAAAAAATTGTTGATACTGTTTTCCTGGTTCTGTTCACTTCACTTTAAACCAATTCATATAGGTCTTTCCTGGTTTTCCTGAAACCATCCCTTTCATCATTTCTTAGAACACAATAGTATTCCATTGATAGACATCCCCTCAGTTTTTAATATTTTTTGTCAACACAAAAAGAGTGTTGCTATAAATATTTTTGAATATATATGTACTTTTTCCTTTCATTGCTTTAAATATTAGTAGCAGTATTTCTGGGTCAAAAGGTTTGCAGTTTTATATAGCCTTTTGGGCACAGTTCCAAATTGTTCTCCAGTGTTGTTGGACTAATTCACAGCTCCATCAACAGTGGATTAGTGTACTCTCCCTATCTCCAACCGTTCCAGAACATTATGTTCTTTTTCTATTATTTTAATTAATCTGAACTAAGTGAGGGAGTACCTCAGAGTTGTTTTAACTTCCATTCCTCTAATTATTAATGATTTAGAGCATTTTTATATGACTATTTGATAGCTTTGATTTCTTTCTCTGAAAACTGCCTATTCATATCCTTTGATCATTTATCAATTGGGGAATATATCCAGTCACTCTAAATATAGTTCCTCTGACTCTATTAATAAACAGTAATGGGGAAGCTAAGAAGTGCAGTGGATAGAGCACCATCTATGGAGTCAGGAGGTCCTGAGTTCAAATCAGACTTCAGACACTTAAGAATTACCTAGCTATGTGACCTTGGGCAAGTCACCTAATCCCATTGCCTTACAAAAAAAGGAAGAATAAATAGTTACCCTTGTTCTCCTTTAATAAGGTTGTTTACTTTGGGATTACATTTTTCTCTTCTGTAATACCATTCCTCTCCTTTAATCCTCCAATCCCTCTTTTTCTGAAACACCCATAAACATTGAATAATATAACCAATATCAGGCTATATGGATTCTGACTTGTTAGTGTTTGGAGTACTTTTTTGGATTATCAGCTATTCCAGGGATGGGGAATCTTTTTTTCTGCCAAGGGACATTTAGATATTTATAAATTTTTATAACTTATAAATTATAAAATTTATTCACCTGTTCTATTTGGTCAAACAAAATAGCTCCTAGATTTATTGAATTTTAGTCTTGTCTCAGGTTGCCATGGTAGCACCAGATCGTGGACCTTATGATCTATTCAAAACCATGATTCATGTCATCATCAAAACATTTCTCTATTAAGACCACAGTAAATGATTCATGAGCTCCAAAGCAAAACAAAAACAAATCCAATTTAATTAGAACACCAGTAAATAAAAATGAATTGAATCAGATAGTAAATGTTCCCAGAACCTGTTCATAAGTGGTTACCACTTTTCATTTATTACAGAGGAATACAAATCAACTCCCTCCTTAATTCTCCTGAATCTTTAATATAGGGAGAGAACACCATGCCAGCTGTGTTGTTCCAAACTTTTTGTCTTATTGTTGTCATTACTGACTGTTAGGAAATAGAAGAACATTGATTCTTCTTGCCATAGCTCTTGTAATTCATAATGGCTCATTTTGAGATTAAAGGTGGGATGGTCAGATCCATACCACTTACTTTCTAATATTTTCTTCTCTTCCTTTTTCTGCTACCCACCTCCTCATAAAACTGGGAATCATACTTGGTGACACCCCCCTTTTTATTTTTATTTTCTACTTTTACTTCCTTGTGTTCATGTTATAACTTTATCTACACCCTTATCTATAGTAGCTTGTAAGCTCTTTGAGGTCAGAATTTTTATCATTTGACATCTTTGTTTTTGTATCTTTTGGCAAAAAATAGATACTTAATAGTACTTTGACATTTTGTTCAGTTGAATGGAATCTTTCTACTCTAAAAACTCATAGAATTTTAGCATCAGAAGGTGCCTCTATGGTTGAATGGTTCAATTTCTATTTGAAACTTCAGTACACTTGTAAAGTGTAAATTTCTAACAAAGTTATCCAGCTTCTGCTTTAAGATATTTGAAGATGGAAAATACATTAACTCCTGAGACAACTTTTTTTTGATTTGTCATGTTTAATGTTGGAGCACCCTTTCATTTTGAGTCCCTTTAGAAATATTCTAGATTAAATTTCTTTCCTGTAAGTAGTGGAATCCTTATCTCAAAGCCCTTTGGTATAGGACTCACACCTTATTGGAGATGAAGACTCTTTCTTGCATGAGGGGTGGGGAAGAATTAACTAGTGACCCTTCTTATCAAGGCAAACCTCTCTACATGAAACTTTGATTCCATTTTATCTTGTCTTTTCCATTGGATTATCCCCTCTACCAACCACACTCTTAGATTAATCTTTAGTTTCTCCCTATTTACTTGGTGCTTCCTTCCTGCCTAAAAACATACTCACATCTCCTTCATCCTTAATGAATTCTCTTCTAGCAATCATTGGAAATCTTTCCTCTCTTGTAGGGCTAAACACTATGAGAAGGCTATTGGTACCTCCACTTTCTCTTCTATCATTCTAGTCTAAATCTTCTCTAACCAAAACTGCTTTTTTCAAAGTTATCAGTAATTTCATAATGACTCAGTCTCAATTGTTATCCTTCCTGGACTTTCTGCAGCCATTGACATAGTACGTTCTCTCTTTTTCTTAAACAGAATTAGTTTCCCCAAAATCTCTTTCCTCATCTTTTGAATTTATAATTATTGAGGGCACCATCATCTTTCTACTTACCCAGCCTCAAAACTCTGGTGCCTCTCACCAGCATTCACCACATGTATCTAATTTGTTGCTAAGTCTTGTCTTTTCTAATTTTATAAGATCACATATATGTATATCCCTCTTCATTTATACAGCCACATCATGGAAAGGCTCCTCATTACCCCATAAGCTATGCTGTTGATCTCTTTGCCTCAAGTCTTTCCCCTCTTCAGTCTATTTTCAACTAATCTGCCAAAGGATTCTTCTTAAAATACAAGTCTGCCTATACATGTTGAGTAAGGCACCCTCCTCAGTAACTCTCATGAATTCCTATCGTCTCTAGGTTCAAATATAAAACCGGTTTGATTGTTTTTTAGGTTTTTTTTTGCAAGGCAATGGGGTTAAGTGGCCTGCCCAAGGTCACATAGCTAGGTAATTATTAAGTGTCTGAGGTCAGACATGATCTCAGGTACTCCTGACTCCAGGTCCAGTGCTCTATCCACTGTGCCACCTAGCCACCCCAAAACCTGTTTCATTTTCAATGTCCTTTGCAATGTGGCCTCTATCTACATTTCCAGACTTTTCATATTTTACATCTCCCATATCTGGGATCCAGTGACACTGGCCTATTTCCTGTTCCTGAATATAAGAATTCTACTCTGAATTTTTCTTTTAAAAAAATAAATTTTTTCCCAATTACATGAAAAGTCAATTTTTTAAAAAAAAATTATTTTTTTTTAGGTTTTTGCAAGGCAAATGGGGTTAAGTGGCTTGCCCAAGGACACACACACAGCAAGATAATCATTAAGTGTCTGAGGCCAAATTTGAACTTAGGTGCTCCTGACTCCAGGGCTGGTGCTCTATCCACTGTGCCACCTAGCTGCTCCCCAAAAATCAATTTTAAATAATCATTTAAGTTTTTTTGTTTCAAATTCTCTCTCTTCCCCTTACCCCGTCCTGAGATGATAAGCATTTTGATATATGCTATACATATGCAATTCCTTTTTCCACTGACCAGAAGGTATCCCTATTAAACTTCAAAAGATCAGACGGTTTGAACTTCCTATCAGTATCTATTCCTGGAGCACAGAAGGAACTGATGGCAATGCCTGAATTAGGAATTGAGAGATTAGACAAAGAGAAATTAGATACATACAATAAGAGTAGTCATCCTCAAGGATATCAGTCCTTAGTAGGCAACAGAGAGCTATATACAAAGGAAACTTCAGGAGAACTCAATAAATAGAAAAAAGGAATTCCAGAGGCTGTGAATTACCCCTTTGCTTCTTCTGTTCTCTAATCTCAAGCCAATTTTCCCCCTATACTCTGAAGATGTACTTATGGGAGAGTATATCCCAGACTTAGCTGCTTATTAGATACCTTTTTTATAAAAACCAATTAATTTTGGCAGGCTGATATCAATGGGAAACCCATTGGATTGGGGCTCTTGAATAAACCTGGATAAAGTTATTGTTAAAATCTTAAGGAAGTAATAGTCATATTCTCTTTGAGGAATCAATTTACCAATGCTATGGATTGGAGAGACTGAGCTCAAAACAATGTCACATATTTTAGACACTTTCTTGGACTGAGTAATTTTTAAAGAAAGATTTTAATAATTTTAAGTTTTACAATTTTTCCTCTAATCTTACTCCCCCCCCCCCAAGAAGGCAGTCTGTTAGTCTTTACATAGTTTTCATGGTATATATTGATCTAAGCTGAATGTGGTGAGAGAGAAATCATGTCCTTAAGGAAGAAAAATAAAGTATAAGAAATAGCAGAATTACGTAAGATAAGATTTTTCTTTCTTTTCTAAATTAAAGGTCTTTGGTCTTTGTTCAAACTCCACGATTCTTCCTCTGGATACAGATGGTATTCTCCATTGCAGATACCCCCAAACTGTGCCTGATTATTTGCACTGATGGAATGAGCAAGTCCATCAAGCCCCATGTTGCTGTCAGGGTGTACAATGTTTTTCTGGTTCTGCTCATCTTGCTCATCATCAGTTCATGCAAATCCTTCCAGGCTTCCCTGAATTCCCATCCCTCCTGGTCTCCAATAGAACAATAGTATTCCTTGACATACATATACCACAGTTTGTGTGGTATTGTGTTTCCCCAATTTAAGGACATTTACTTAATTTTCAATTCTTTGCCACTACAAACAGGGCTGCTATGAATATTTTTGTACAAGTGACGTTTTTACCCTTTTTCATCATCTCTTCAGGGTATAGACCCAGTAGTGGTATTGCTGGATCAAAGGGTATGCACATTTTTGTTGCCCTTTGGGCATAATTCCAAATTGTTCTCCAGAAAGGTTGGATGAGTTCACAGCTCCACCAACAACGTATTACTGTCCCAGATTTCCCATATCCCTTCCAACATTGATCATTATCCTTTCTGGTTGTATTGGCCAGCCTGAGAGGTATGAGGTGGTACCTCAGAGATGCTTTAATTTGCATTTCTCTAATAAGCAATGATTTAGAGCAATTTTTAATGACTATGTATTGCTTTGAATTCCTCATCTGTAAATTGCCTTTGCATATCCTTTGACAATTTGTCAATTGGGGAATGGCTTTTTTTTTGAAAATTGACTTAGTTCTCTGTATATTTTAGAAACGAGTTCTTTCTCAGAAATACTATTTGCAAAAATTGTTTTGCAAATGACTATATTTCTTTTGATCTTGGTTACAATGGTTTTATCTTTGCAAAAGCTTTTTTATTTAATGTAATCAAAATTATCTAGCTTGTTTTTATTGATATTCTCCATGTCTTCCTTGGTCATAAACTGCTTCCCTTTCCATATATCTGACAGGTAAACTACTCCTTGATCTTCTAGTTTGCTTATAATATTGTTTTTTGTGTCTAGATCCTGTATCCATTTTGATCTTATCTTGGTATAGGGTGTGAGGTATTGGTCTAATCTAAATTTCTTCCATACTAACTTCCAATTTTCCCAACAGTTTTTATTGAAGAGAGAGTTTTTATCCCAATAGCTTAACTCTTTGGGTTTATCAAACAGCAGATTACTATAATCATTTCCTGCTATTGCACCTAGTCTGTTCCATTGATCCACCACTCTATTTCTTAGCCAATATCAGATGACTGATGCTTTATAATATAATTTTTAGATCTGGTAAGGCTAAGCCACCTTCTTTTGTACTTTCTTCATTGATCCCTGGAAATTCTTGACTTTTTATTTCTTTATATGAATTTACTTACAACTTTTTCTAACTCAAAGTAATTTTTGGAATTTTGATTCGTGGGGCAGGCAGTTTAGTTTTGGTAGAATTGTCATTTTTATTATATTAGCTTGATCAATCCATGAGCAGTTGATGTTTGCCCAATTATTCTGATTTTATTTGTGTGAGAAGTGTTTTGCAATTGTTTTCAAAAAGTTTTTGATTCTGCCTTGGCAGGTAGACCCCTAGGTATTTTATATTGTCTGAGGTTACTTTGAATGGGATTTATCTTTCTAGCTCTTTCTGCTGTATCTTGCTAGTTATATATAGAAATGTCATAGATTTATGAGGGTTTATTTTATATCCTGTGACTTTCTAAAGTTGCTAATTATTTCTAGTAGTTTTTTAGATGATTTTTTTTTGGATTCCCTAGGTATACCATCATCTGCAAAGAGTGAGAGTTTTGTCTCTTCTTCCCAATCCTAATTCCTTCAATTTCTTTTTCTTCTCTTATTGCTGAAGCTAACATTTCTAATACAATATTGAATAGAAGTAATGATAATGGGCATTCTTATTTCATCCCTGATCTTATTGGGAATGCCTCTAGACTATCCCCGTTGCATACAATGCTTGCTGATGGTTTCAGATAGATACTACTTATTATTCTAAGGAACAAACTAATTATTCCTACACTCTCTAGTGGTTTTTAGTAGGAATGGGTGCTGTATTTTGTCAAAAGCTTTTTTAGCATCTGTTGAAATAATCATATGTTTCTGATAGGTTTGTTGTTGATATAATTAATTATACTAACAGTTTTCCTAATATTGGACCAACCCTGCATTCCTGGCATATATCCTACTTGGTCATAGTGTATTATGCTAGTGTGATAGCTTGTTGTAATCATTTTGCTAAGATTTTATTTAAGATTTTTGCATCTATATTCATCAGGGAGATAGTTTTATAATTTTCTTTCTCTGTTTTAACTCATCCTAGTTTAGGTATCAGCACCATATTGGTGTCATAGAAAGTGTTAGGCAGAGTTCCATCTTAACCTATTTTTCCAAATAGTTTATATAGAATTGGAACCAGTTGTTCCTTAAATGTTTGACAGAATTCACTTGTGAATCCATCTGGCCCTGGAGATTTTTTCTTAGGGAGTTCAATAATGGCTTGTTGGATTTCTTTCTCTGAGATAGGGTTGTTTGGGTACTTAATTTCCTCTTCATTTAACCTGGGGAACTTATATTTTTGTAAATATTCATCCATTTCACTTAGATTGTCAAATTTATTGGCATATAGTTGGGCAAAATAATTCCAAATTATTACTTTAATTTCCTCCTCATTGGTGGTGATTTGAAGTACAATATCAATGTTTGTGAAATTCCTGTATAGAAAGGAGTCCCTGGAATCCTTCTGGGTCCAGAGAAATTCCTTAGAAATATAACTTTGGCCAGGTGCCTTTAGGTCTGAAAATAGTCTGATAGGACCCAAGAGGTCATGGACATACCATAAAAGTGTCTAAAGATTTATAAAGCACCTTTGTTAGCCTAATTGTCTTGCTGTATCTGTTAAATTCCAGGACTGCCTCCCCCTTCCCCAGATGCGGCTGGAACCATAAGATAGTAAATTCTTGACTCCCTCCATCTCAGAAAATATGTTCAAACATTACACAAAGACCCTGACCCCTTCTCATCCCCATCTATATGGAACCCTATGTTTACATATGTATATGTCAAGATAATATATCTAACTGCTGTCTATGCTTCTCTGTGTCTTGCTTGCTTTCATTACGCCCCCCCCCCAAACACTATAAAAACTCATTCTCTGAACACTTAGGTACTGTCTGATTTGGGCACTCAATCCCCAGAGAGTCCCTGGGAATAAAGATCTCCAACTTTATCAAATTCTGGTCTCCATCTTGCTCTTTCGGTAGGACAAATTCACTTTTTTTCATTTGTGATACTAGCAATTTGGTTTTCTTCTTTCTTTTTTTTAATCAAATTGACCAGAGGTTTATCAATTTTATTGTTTTTTTTTTTCATAAAACCAACTCTTGGTTTTATTAGTTCAATAGCTTTCTTGCTTTCAATTTTACTAATTTCTCCTTTAAGTTTTAGAATTTCTAATTTGGTATTTAATTGGGGGTTTTTAATTTGTTCTTTCTCTAAGTTTTTTAGTTGCATATTTAGTTCATTATTTCCTCTTTCTCTAATTTATTCATGTAAGCATTAACAGATATAATATATATCCCCTGACAGCTGCCTTGAGTGAATCTCATAGGTTTTGGTATGTTGTTTCATTATTGTCATTATCTAGGATGAAATAATTCTTTCTATAATTTGTTGTTTTATCCACTCATTTTTTAAAATGAAGTTATTTAGTTCCCAATTAGTTTTGGGTCTGTATCTCCCTGGTCTAATATTGCATATAATTTTTATTGCATTATGATCTGAGAAAGATGTATTCACTATTTCTGCCTTTCTGCAATTGATCATCAGGTTTTTATTCCCTAGTACATGGTCAATACTGCAGGAAAAAAAGTATATTCCTTTCTATCCCCATTTAGTTTCCTCCAAAAGTCTATCATATCTAGGTTTTCTAACAATCTATTTATCTCCTTAACATCCTTGTTTATTTTATGATTAGATTTATCTAAATCTGAGTGGGAGGGTGAGGTCTCCCATTAGTAGAGTTTTGCTGTCTATGTCTTCCTGTAGCTCAATTTCTCCTCTAAGAATTTGGATGCTATACCATTGGGTGCATACATATTTAATATTGAAAGTACTTTATTGTCTATGGTACCTTTTAGGAAGATATAGTTTCCTTCCTTATCTCTCTTAACACTATCTATTTTTGCAGCTGCTTTGTCTGCGATAAGGATTGCTACCCCTGCTTTTTTCACTTCAGTTGAAACAAAATATATTTTGCTCCAACCTTTACCTTTACTCTATATGTATCTCTGCTTCAAATCAGTTTCTTGTAAGCAGCATATTGTAGGATTCTGGGTTTTCTTAAATTCATTCTGCTATCTGCTTATGTTTTAAGGGAGAGTTCATCCCATTCACATTCAAAGTTATAATTACTAACTCTTTATTGCCCTCCATGCTATCTTCCCTCTGTTTGTATTATCCCCCCTTTTCCCCTTCATCAATATTCCCCATTATTTGTTTCTGAATACTACCACCTTCAGTGTGTTTGCCCTCCTATATCAACCCCCCCTCCCCTTTTTCCCTTTCCCTTTTCCCCTTCTTCCTTCCCTTCCTTCTGTTAGTTCTCCTTTTTTCTCCCCCCTCCCTGTCTCCCCCTCCCCTTTTCCCCTTTTAATACTTGAAAGGTAAGATAAGTTTCTTAACTTAACTGAGTGTGTGTGTAAGTTAACTTTAAGCCAAGTCTGATGAGAGAAAGATTCAGGTGGTTCTCAGATCCTCCCTTCTTTCCCTCTATTACAGTAGGTCTTTTGTACCTCTTAATGTAATGAGATTTACCCCATTCAATTTCCTCCATCCTCCTGTTTCCTTACTCTCCCCCTTTTAAAGAAGTTATTGTTTTTAAATCATTCTCTCTGAGTCACAGAAAAATCATGAGTGTCCATTACTTTTGGTTTAGTATACTCTCTCTAATAGAGTTGCAATTCTCGAGAGTTATTAGAGTCTTTTTCCCAGGTAGGTTATAGCCAGTTTCATATTTTTGGATAGCAGTCTCATGGATAAGTCATGAGTGTTCATCACTTCTGGCTAAGTATATTTTCTCTAATAGAGTTACAATTCTGAAGAGTTCTGAGAATCTTTCTCCCAGTTTTATCTTATTGGATAGCAGTTTTTTTTCTTTATCTTTTTTCCCTTACCTTTTCATGTGCCTCTTGAGCCTCCTGTTTGATGTTCAAATTTTCTATTAAGCTCTGATCTTTTCATCAGGAAGTATTGAAAGCCTCCCATTTCATTAAATGTCCATCTTTTCCCTGGAAGAGAAGGCTCAGCTTTGCTGGGTAGTGGATTCTTGGTTGCAGTCCAAGCTCCCTTGCTCTTTGGAATATCTCATTCCAGGCCCTTCAATCCCTTAATATTGATGCAGCCAGGTCCTGTGTAATCCTTGCTGTGGCTCTTTGGTATCTAAATTGTTTCTTTCTGGCTGCTTGCGGGATTTTCTCTTTTATCTGATAGTTCTGGAATTTAGCTACACAACATTCCTTGGTGTTTTCATTTTAGGATCTCTTTCTGGGGGGGACTGATGTATTCTTTCAATAACAATTTTGCCCTCTGGTTGCATGATGCCAGGCCAGTTTTCCATCACTAAATTCTGTAATATTAAGTTCAGGCTTTTTTTCTCTTCAATGTTTTCATGATGACCTATAATTCTCAGGTTGTCTCTCCTTGATCTATTCCTGAGAGCAGTGGTTTTGCTGATGAGATATTTTACATTTTCTTCTATTTTTTCTATTTTTTGGTTTTCTTTAATAGACTTACTGTCTCGTGAAGTCATTAGTTTCCACAGACTCTGTTCTTTTTTTTAAGAGAAGAATTTTCTTCATTTACCTTTTGTAATTCCTTTTCCAATTGATCAATTCTGTTGTTGAAAGAATTTTTCATTTGATCAATTGAGGTTTTGAGAGAATTATTTTCTTCTTGCATTTGTCTAATTGTATTTTCCAAGGATTTGTTTTCTTGTTGCCAAGTGTCAATTGTCTCTCCCAAATTTTCCAATTGATTTTTAAACTCCTTCCTGATTTCTTCAAGGAAATCTTTCTGTGCTTGAGACCAGATCATTTTCTCCTCAGAGGTTCTATATCTCTCTGAGCTAGGGTCTTTTCCTTCTAGAAATTTTTCTATGGACTCTCCTTTCTGCTGACCTTTCTTCATTTTCCTACAACCTTGTGTTGGGGAGGGGCTGGTTCACAGAGGTTTGGTGCTGAGATCTCTAAAGGTTTTACTCACTGGCTTTAGTAACTCCAAGTGGGCAGGCCAGTAGGCTGTGTTGGTTGCTTTCTCTGGAGTGTCTGTGATCTTAATTTGAAGCCCTCTCCCTTAGCCTAGAGGGGGTGGATGAAGCTGCTCAATACTTTTATCTTTGAACAATGGTGGGGTTTGCCCTAGGGCAAGGTAATTGTTCTCCCTATTCACAGCTGAAGGAGGTCTGCTGTTCATATCTGTACCTGGGGCAGAGGTGGGCTATAACTGTGTTTGTTCTGGGAAGAGGCTTCAGCTGAAATGAATGTATGGTTGCAACTTTGCTGCACTAGAACTCACCCTCCAGCTCTGCCAGCAAGCTCCAGACCGTCAGTGCCACAACCAATGCCTCTGCTCCCTAGTTGGCCCATGCCCCCATGGTGTATAAGGCTAGCTCCCCCTTTCAGGCTCTCAGGATCTTGCCCGCCCCACTGATCAGGCTAGTCATGCTCTCAGGCTCTCACCCTGTCCTGTGTTCCTGGTAGATTCTGCCCTCTGTGCCCCAGCTCACCCACGATCCTGGAAGACAAACTTTGAGGTAGATGTTCTTCTGGTATCTCTTTCTGGGTTCTGTAGATCAGATTTCTGTTAAGAGGTTTGTTTCTTATTATATATGAGGGAAGACCAAGAGACTTTAGCACTGTGACTGTCTTTTCTCCGCCATCTTGGCCAGAAGTCCCTGAGTAAGTCATTTCTAAGTCCCTTGCCAAATCTTTATTTTTTTTATGATTTCATTTGTGTAAGGAATTTTTGGTAAGGAACTTGAATCAGTTTGTAGGTCCTTCTGACATAAATTCTTGGAATATGAGCCAGGAAGTTATATGGTGAGTTCTTTCCTCATCAACGGCACCTACCAGTCCAGGTAGTTTTCCTACAATCAATTCTTATCTTATTTTTTGAGGCAGTGATGGGGATAAAAGGGAATGGAAGACTTGTTTTATTTTTTAAAAATGTGGTATTGATGACATTTCTCTTTATATTTTAGTCATTTCCCCCTTCTCCATTGAAGCTTTCCTATGGCAAAGAAAAATAATTAAGTAAAAGCTGCTACAGGCAAATCAAGTTAATAAGCACTTATTAAGATACTACTTGTGCTATGTGAGGTAGTTAGATGACTCAATGGATAGAGTGTTGGACCTGGAATCAGGAAAATCTGAGTTCAAATCCAATCTGAGATATTTATTTAATTATGAGCAAATCACTTAACCTCTGTCTATCTTGATCCACTGGAGAAAAAAATGGCAAGACACTTTAGTGTCTTTGCCAAGAAAACTCCATGAAAGGTATGTTCCATGGGGTCATGAAGAATTGGACATAACTCAAAAAGTAAATAAACAATGTGTCAAGCACTAGTGGTAGAGATACAAAGAAAAGCCTTCCCTGCCCTCACATTCCAAGAAGGTTTAGATGGAGAGAAGGATATGCAAATAACTGCAGTCACACAAAATGTATCCAAGATAATACATATAATATTCTGTACCAGTGTCATGAGGAAGGTGGTATGTTTGTGACCTCTTTTCCAGAACTTTCATTAGTTTTTTTTTTTCCATTGCTCACAATTTAACTCCCCATTAGTGATCTTTTCATTTCTAACTTTCTCAAGTCCTTGTCTAGAAAGGAGTCAGAAAGACCTGAGTTCAAATCAACCTGAGATATTTACTTGATCACTTACCCCCGTCTCAATTATTTTAACTGCAAAATGACCATGGTAATAGTATCTCTCTCCCAGGGTTGTTGTGAAGATTAGATAAGAAAGTATTTGCAATAGACACTTAGTGGATACAGTAGGTGCTTAATAAATGCCTGTTTCCTTTCTTCCTTTCCATGGGGGAGCCATTCCTTGTTTCTATTTGGCATTTAAAGACTTAATATCTGGGTCTAATCTACCTCTGTAGCTGATTTTACATATTGCTTTCCTTCTTGTTGAACCAAACTGACCTTCTATTTCCAGTCTCCAGTCTTTTGCACAGGCTGTCCCCAATATGCACTACTTCCCCATCTTTGCCTCTTAGAATCTTGTTTCCTTCATAGCTCGGGAGATTCTTCCAGATGCCTTATTCCAATGAGTTTGCATTTACTTTATATAGATTTGCATATATTTGCATGTACACCTTTGAGGTTTAAAACTCTCATTTTTGTTTGTTTCTCTACATCCCTAGGCCAAGTACCTAGAAATCATTTCTGGGAATTATTAGGACACTAAACTCCCAAGAAAGGGATTTTGTGTTTGAATTCAAAGCACCATACAAATACCTATGTGCACACACATGTGAACACATAAGTTCTTAATGTTTATTGATTGCTTACTAGATTGGTGGAAGTGAAATGATAGGCCATGCTCACATTTACACAGACAAGCAGCCTACCATAGTACAGTCCTTCAGCAACTCTGAGGAAGATAATATGCTTAGTTTTTCTTTTGTCTAACTGAAGTTTCTCTTACTGTTGCTGGGAAAATTCATTTTCTTTTCCCACCCACATATATCCAGAAATGTAAAGACTGACCCAAAGAAAACTGACTTTTACTATCTTAAGAGTAAAAGATTATTTTTAAGCTTCTGTATTAAAGGAACCAAAGTTGTTGCCCTGGGAGAATTTTAACTTAATCTCTCAGGCTGCACAGGGCCTTGGGGTGAGGCAAGGTGTGGAGAATCTGGAAACAGACCAAGGTTACATACCTTCAGGGGCTGACCTTTCCTTCCTTTTGGGCTTATTACTAAATCTAGTGTTTATTACTAAGTCTAATGTTTATTCCCTTTTTCTGTAGGGTCTTGAACCAGTTGGAGATTATTTGCTAAGGTGGGAGGGAAGATATAGGGAGGAGATAGGAGAGGTATGTCTGACTCACTCGTGGGAATTGTTAAGATACTAAACAGCTAGGAAAGGATACTCTCTTCAAAGCATTACACAGATACATATGGGCATATGTACAGCCATATACCCATAAAGATATACACAAGAACATACAGATAATGGAAATAAGCATGTAAATTCTACATGGAATTCCAAATTATGCACAAGTAGGCAAAATAGACTGAAGATACACAGGGCAGCTAGGTGGCTCAGTGAATAGAGCAGTGACCTTGGAGTGAGGAGCATGGGAGTTGGAATCCCATCTCAGGCATTTGACACTTATTAGCTGTGTGACCTTGGGCAAGTGACTTAACTCTGGTTGCCTCAAATCCAGGGCCATCTCCAGTCCTCCAGATTAATTTCTGGCCATTGGACCCAGATTTCTCTGAAGAGAAAGTAAGGCTAGTGATTTGACACAACACCCCCTCACTCAAACCATGTGCTTGTCATATGTGAGGAATGTAGCATGTTTGACTTCCATAGAATGCAAGAGGAGAATGATAATTTATATATCTAGCAATAGCCCAAGGCTACATACTCTCAGGGGTATCTATCTATCTATCTATCTATCTATCTATCTATCTATCTATCTATCTATCTATCTGTCAATCTATTTGCCTAGGTGCAGATATGTAAGTGTAAGACAAAAGGGGAGACAAAAGAATTTATTCCAACCTTATCAGACCTAAGATTAACCCAGGCCTGCTCCATCTGATCTTGATTTGACCCAGGGTCTCTGTGTTCTCTGCAAGGGCACTTGTTTAATGAAGTCTGTTAAATATTACTGTACCATCAGTATAATGACCAGGGTGGGGGAAACACGTTAGAGAGAATGGCATGGGGTGGGCGTATTGATTAGATTATACCCCTGATGATTCATGACTGGCTCAGAGGGGAGGAGAAAAATCTTTCAAAAGGCATATAAGACTAGACATTGTCTCAATTTGGGACCTTTCTTGCTGGGGAAATGGTCTTGTCTGCAGAAAAGTTAATTAATAAAAAGATATTTTAATCATTCTAAGTTTTTATAAGTATGTGCCATTTATAATATCATGGCATCACCTCCCTGATATCATGATGTTCTTTGAGAAAGGACAGACATTATCTGCCCACTGGCAGGAACATGGAATTTGGTGTTAGGTGAGCTGAATTTGAATTCTGACTGTGCAATTTGAAGTAGTAGTCTCTACTTATCCTTAAAATAAAAGGGCTGTGCTAGAGGAGTTCTCTGGTCCTTTTCCACCAACCTCTCCTCATATGTAGATATGCATGTAGTTTACACACATGTAGACAAATACAGTATATACCATGGGTATATGTCACACACACACCCACACCCACACCCACACACATACACACACACACACACACACACACACACACCCTGTCACAGATACCCAGTTGTACATCATTCTGTCTTCCATCCACTTCCTCCTCCACCCCACTCAATCATGCATGAGTGTTTGTGTGAAGGTGTGTATATGTGTATGAGTAGGACTCAGAGGCAGATTTTCCAGAATACTTGACCACAGCTTCCTTCAAGGGGAGGACAATGAGGGTTCTTAACCCCGAATAGACAAGAGATGGGGGGGGGGGGGGACAAGGACTCTACCCAAACAACTTCTTAGTGGAAGTTCAGGCCGGAGGGTATTAAGATAAACCAGTTGGACTAGAGGTTGGATCCAGTTCTAGGGCCTAGGATTTATGGGTCACATTTCTTAAGAGATGAGTTATCCCTGCTGACTTAAATTAGAGCAGCATCAGGGACCACCGAACAATCCTCTTTCCAAATGGTCCCTTGAAGTTCCCTAGGGGTGGGATTGTATCATGCAGTCCATGATCCACCTCTGACCTTGGAGCCCCAGTGTCTAATCCCATCTTTATCTCTTACCATCATCACCACCTCATCCCCAAACTAAAACCCTCAAGGTCTAGGATCATAGTTTTTAGATCTGGAAGGGACCTTGGAAGTCTTCTGCTCCAAATCATTTATTTTATAAATAAGGAAACAGGTTCAGAAGGATTAAATGATCTTTCCACAGCTCCACTTTGTTAACTCATCTTGTCCAAAAAACCTATGGTTAATTCCTCTCCAGACATTATCCCAAATCCTTCCCCCAGCCCCTCAGACCTATCATGCTTCCCTTTCTCCAATCTTTGTCTGTTTCTGTATCCTGAATATAAACACTGTCTCCTCCATTGGTCTCAGATGACAGGATCAGTGTCCTCAAGATTAGGTGGTAGTGATGTTGGCACAGTTCTGGGTGTGGCTGCACCTGACTTCTGCACTAACCCCCCCAGTCCCCACCCCCAGCCAGTTCTACAAGCAAAAGTGGCCTAGTCTCTCCTGGGAGGTTTCTGATAGGTTGAGAAAGGTGGATGAAAGCCAACTCCACCCAGCTACCTGCTCTAAGCTGATTTCTCCAGCTGCCTTGGGGCAGACCCAGCCCAACTCCTAACGGATAAAAAAGGGACCAACTTCTGGGGGGGGATTCCAAAGGGTTCATCACTCTAGCTGTACCCAAGCCAAGCCAGAGTCTCATCATCGACCAGCATGTCAATTCATTATAGCTCCCGGGCCTTCAGCTCCCGCTCTGCAGCCTTCCCTCGAAGAGGGGGGCAGGAGCTGCTGAGCTCAGTGGCCCACAGAAGTGGCTCAGCCAGTCAGGTGGGGGGCTTTGGAAGCAGCAGCCTCTATGGCTTGGGCTCTGGGAGACCCCGAGTGGCTGTGGGATTCCACTCTGCTCCTGGAGGAGGTTTTGGAGCTAGAGGGGCTGGCATTCATGAGGTGACCATCAACCAGAGCCTGCTGGCCCCACTCAATTTGGAGATTGATCCCCAGATCCAACAGGTGCGCAAGGAGGAACGTGAGCAGATCAAGACCCTCAATAACAAATTTGCCTCCTTCATTGACAAGGTAAGAAAAGGCTGGGGTGGAGAGTTTGGTACCTCCTTTTCCCTCTCCCCTCTTTCACCCCCTCACAAATTTCCTAGGCTATTGAGATCTTTTCCCCCAAGTTTCAGGGGGTACTCACCCTGATGTGCTGGGGGTGGGGGGGTAAGAATGAGGAGGCAGACAGTGGACTTGAGAATTAGTCTGGCCCCATTTCTCCTTTCTAAGGGCCTAGTGACTGGAGAGCCATGCAATCTGACCAACTCTTATTTCTTCTGTCCTGTTTTTTACTCTCCCTTTCTCCAGGGTACCTTTCCTGTCTCTCTACCCCACCCCCCTCCATCCCATCCAGTATCTAATACGCTGTGGGTATGTTCTCCCTCATCAAACAGGGAATAAATGAACTCCTTTTCCTTGGGGGTGAGAGAATAGAATGGACTTCAGTGAGTAAGATGAATAAATGGTTGCAGCAGAAATAATAAAAATTCTGTCTTAAATAATTTCTGCCTGTGTGATCCTGGGCAAGTCACTTAACCCTGATTGTCTCAAAAAAAAGGAATGTAAGTTCAGTGAAGGCAGAAACGGGATCTCAGAAGTAGGCCTTAAGGATCTTGGTTCTGATATTGCCCATGAGACCACCCATAATACAATAATGGAGTTTCAATCTCTGCCTCTGTAAAATGGGGTTAATATGAGTACCCCTAATGTCCCAGAATTTTTGTGAAGACTGTGCATGGTCTCCTTAAAAGCATGGAGAAATTCTGAGCTAGTATTATTCTGTGCACATTAGTCAGGAGTATATATAGCAGAGAAGCTATCTGCATTTGCTTCCTGTATGACTTTGTTTTAATCATTTACTTCTGTTGGCATCTCAGTTGCTCATCTCTGAAATGAAGGGGTTGGACTAGATGGCACTGAACTCCCTGATAGCTCTGATCTGATGATTGATTCTTCTTGATTCTCCCTTCTCTGCCTCCCCATCCCCAAAGACCTATATCAGAAAGGTAGAACTAGGTCAGGCCAGACTGGGAGTGTTTTGGAGAGAGAGTGGAAGAGCAGAATTTGGGGGATCGCCCTTGGTCAGTTCTCAAGTCCTCATCCTCACCTCCTGGTTTTCCTGGCTTCCTCTTGAGACCAAGATTAAATTCTACCTTCTCCAGAAAAAAACCTTGCCCAATCCCTCTTTATTCTGGTGTCTTCCCTCTATTGATTCTTTCTAGCTTGTTTGTCTATACTTGTTTGCATTCTCTCCCCCATTAGTCTGAGGAATCTTTGAGAGCAGAAACCATTTTTTACTTTCATCTTCAGCATAGATGTTTATTAAATGACTGGCCCCCTTCATGGCCCCAGCCCAGATATTTGGCATATGAAATCCAACTTCATTTCTTGAGTATTCTCTGAAGGAACCCTCTGATTCCAGAAGTGTTCACTCCCAAACCCTCACTTCCTCATTGTGTGCAAGATTCTCCTCTCTTGGAATGTTTTGCCCAAACCTCAGTTATTTCTTCCTTACCATTCTAGCCAGGGTACAGATCAGATTACACCTTCAGCTGGCACTGGCCTATGTGCCTTTATTGTTTGCTATTTGTCTTATCTGACATCTATTTGAGCCTTGTCTCCCCAACTAGACTGTGAGGGTGAAAACCTGACCTCATTCTCCTTCTGAATTTTCCTATGATGTACAGTTCAAAGCTTGGACAAAGCACTAGACTTAGCAGGATTTACATCTTTGCTCTGTTCATCAATAGTGTGGTCCTCAGTTTCTTATCTGTAAAATAGGTATTCTAATGCCATAATCTTTTAAGATTTATAATGCAAGAGCAAAAAGTGCTCTTTAAACCTCCAAGTGCTACAGAAATATTATTATTAATTATTACTATTATTATAATAGGGATAGCTAGATGGCTAGGTGAATGAAGTCCTAGGCCTGGAGTCAGATGAACTGAGTTCAAATTTGACATTAGACACTTACTAACTGTGTGACCCCCCCCTCTGTTTGTTTTAATCTTTTGGAGAGGGAAATGGCAAACCCTAGAAACTTTGCCAAGAAAAACTATGGACAATATTGGCATGCTATGCATTCATGGAATCAGGAAATTAGGACATGACTGAATAATAACAACATTATTATAATGTTGTCCATGGTATAATGGCAAAACATTGTTCTTAGAATCATGAAATCTGAGTTTAGCTTCTAGCTCTAAAACAATTTATATGACTTTGACTAAATCACTTAATTCCTATAGGCCTCCCAGTTTCTTCATCTATAAATAAGGATAATGACACCTGTATTATCTGCCTCTCTTGAGGAAAGTATGATAGAAAGAAATATTACTATCAGCAATAGTAATATCAATAATAATCCTGGTGATGATAAATATTTACAGATTTCAATTGAAAAACCTTGTCTTGGGGATAAGTAAGAGATGGGAAGTAAAGGGCATATGAGTAGTGATTGGTGTGTATGTTCATGGAGAATAGAATACTAAAAGAGAGCAGGGTTAGAGGTGATCCCTTTCCTTGGAGGAAGGACCCTCAAAGCCACACTGGGCAGAAGGAAATTTTACTGTTTGGACCTCCAAGAAGGAGAGAGAGGTACTAGATTTCTGTGGGGTGTTGTGGAGAAAAAGAGAGGTCTTCCCACTACTCAGTAACTTATAGTCATAGAAAATTGCCCAGAACATGGAAAGTGTAAGTGACTGGTCCAGGTTCACATAGCTAGTGTATGTGAGAAGCAGGATTTCCTAAGCCTTCTGGCTTTGAGACCAGCTTTTTATTTGCTATGGCAGGTTGCCCCTGCAGATTAGATTGGAGAGGACTAGATGCCTTTTGCCCTGAATTCTCATCTGTATGCTAAATGGTTGTTGCTGAATTTTGGTGGATTCTTTAGGACCCTCTTTGAGGTTTTCTTGGCAAAGATACTGGGGCAGTTTGCTATTTCCTTCTCCATTAATCCCCATTTTTACAGAGGAGGATATGGAGGCAAAGGTTAAGTGACTTTCCCAGGGTCACACAACTAGTCAGTATCTAAGACCAGATTTGAACTTATGTTTTCTTGCATTCAGATCCAGTACCTTATCACTCTGTTACCTAGGTGTTCCACTCAGTCTCTTATCCGCCTCTTTCTTGGGTTCTCAGGTACGCTTCCTGGAGCAGCAGAACAAGATGCTAGAGACCAAGTGGAGCCTTCTTCAAGAGCAGAAGTCTAATAAAGGCAGTTCCCTTCCAAAAATCTTTGAAGGTCAGATTGTCAACCTGAGGCAGCAACTGGATGGACTTCAGGGAGACCGAGGCCGCCTGGAGGGGGAACTGAAGAACATGCAGGATGCGGTGGAAGACTTTAAGAACAAGTAACACAGTGGCAGGGGTTCTGGGTGGGGGCAGTTGATGGAGAGTGGGAGGTGTGTGTGGGGGAACCTGGACAATCAGTGGAGCTCATGAACTGTTAGGAGGAATGTTAGGAGTTTTTCCTGTCTTCAAATTCAACATTTATCATTTTCCATTCACTGCTCCTAGTTCTTTTTTGCCCACTGGGGACAAGGTTCATTCCTCCTTTCCCATAAATAGCCTTTTTAATGCTTCAAGGTAGCTATTGTTCCTCTTGAGTAAAAAGCCCAGTTGTAAATTTGTCTAACTTCACACATAGCAGGTCTGGCTTTGTCAGTGAATTTGAATCTCTGGAAAAACAGGTTGAAACTGTTTAGTTAATGACTATTGACAAGCCCTGAATCCTCCCTTCTTTCAACCTCATTGTGGGCCTTTTGGAGGTCAATTTCTGTGTCTCTGGCCATCAAAATGAAAAGCAGATGTTCTCTTTTCCTAGACAAGGAGTAACATGATCACACCAGGGATAGTCCCTTCTGTGAGTTGCTCTTGAAAGAGAGAGGGATGGGAGGAGGGAGCACTTTATTCTAGTAGGACTGTTTCCAAACAGAATGTGGAGAAATACAAACCATCACACTTTAGATGTGCAGAATAAAGACTCCTGGAGAGGTGGGAGTGTGATATGGTGAGAGGATCAAGCTCTTCCAACCTCTCTTTCTCTCAGTGTCCCCTTTTTCAGAAAATGAAGAAGTTGCATTAGCTGAGCTTCCAGTTCTAAATCCTATGCTCCTAAAGGTACAGAATTGAAAAGGGAATGAGGAATCAAAGTCCAATAGGAAACACAAAAACCCTATATACAGTATAAAGTATACTCTCTCTCTTCTTATTTGTCTGTGTGTATGTACGTGTATGTATGTGTGTGTGTGTGTGTGTGTGTGTGTATAGTATAAAGGCTGAGAAAGTGGAAGACCCTGAAGAATGGGGGTCAGCCTGGGAGACAGTCATGGTGCCTTCCTTCCCTTCCATCAGAAATCACAGTTTAAGAGCTGGGATGGGGTCAAGTCTGGTGCACTTTTTTTTTTTTTTTTTTTTTTTTTAGTTTTTGCCAGGCAATGGGGTTAAGTGGCTTGCCCAAGGCCACATGGCTAGGTAATTATTAAGTGTCTGAGGCCGGATTTGAACTCAGGTATTCCTGACTCCAGGGCTGATGCTCTATCCACTGCACCACCTAGCTGCCCCTCAAGTCTGGTGCACTTTTGTGGGTGCTACTAGCTTAAGAGGATGCAATCTTCCTCTGGAGGTCCAGCCTGGGTCGGGGAGCAAAGGTCCTAGGAGAGAGGGGTGGACTCTTTTCTGGGGTAGGGTCAAATTGGAGAGGACTAGATACATTAGGCAGAGGCTGGAGAGAGGTGGGAGCTGGCCTAGATAACAGCTGAGAATTGAATGAGGCCTTCAGGCTAGGAATAATGCCCAACCCATCCTTCCTAGATAAAAGTCAACAATCCTAATCCTCAGAGCAGGTGCAGGGGAAACAGGTGCAAGAGAAGAGTGGAGGGGCTGAGGAAGTTCTGAGGGATTCTAAACATGGGATCCAAGTCCTTTTAGCCTGATGATTTTAGCTCCCCATTCTACTCCCAGCCCCCCTTAAAGCCCAGATCTCTACAGCCTTTTAGTCTGAATTAGAGGAAGGGAGCCCTAGGGGAAAGAGCCTGGAGGGCAGGGAGGAGGTCTGTTCTTCCTTTCTGTTTGGAAACAGCTGTTTGGTTCTTTGTCCCCAAGTCTCCCTCTGGCTAAAGAAGCTGCTTTCAACGGTTAGGGTGGGGCTGAGGGAAACCTGGATGTTTTGAGCAACTCACTGTACCTTGGCTTCCTCCTCAGTAAATTGAAGTCCTCTGGGTTCTCAGTCCCTTGATCTTTCTTGGTGGCTGCCATCACTGAACAGATTCTATCATATTCCATTAGCTGCAACCCCATTTGATGCCCTGAGATCAACCATTTATAAAACACAGTCTTAAACTAATATCTCCCTTTTTTGAAACCTTCCAACTCCTAATTCTATCATTAGACATAGTTAATTCATTTTTGTGACCCTGTCTATCCTAGTATCTAGAGACACTAAATTTAAGGCTTTTTTTTTTTTTTTTTTGCAAGGCAGTGGGGTTAAGTGGCTTGCCCAAGGCCACACGGCTAGGTAATTATTAAGTGTCTGAGACCGGATTTGAACCCAGGTACTCCTGACTCCAAGGCCGGTGCTTTATCCACTATGCCACCTAGCCGCCCCCTAGAGACACTAAATTTAGAAAAGCACTTGCCCCAAACAGAGTTCCAGAGAAGCTCATATAGAGGAACCTGGAAGTTTATATTTCTATTAGATTCTGGCAGGCCCTTGGACACAAAGGTGGGTTGAAGGGAGAAGATAGGCTGATGGAGCAGCAGAGTACCTTTGCTTTAGGATTTCTGGTGGGGTAGAATGAGGAGCTTCCTCCTCACATCATCTATTTTTATTTTCAGGTATGAAGATGAAATCAACAAGCGTACAGCTGCTGAGAATGAATTTGTGGTGTTGAAAAAGGTGAATGGTAGTCAGAAGCAGGGGTAGTCAGCAGGTGGACAACATGTATTACGGTGAAAAAAACTTTCATGTAGATTCGGCAGTGAGGTTATAGATGGAAGAATGCTGGATATCCTGGCAACTCTGATTTGTGCCTATTCCCTTTGAAACGATTTCTTTCTAAATGAAATTGGGGATAAAGTAAGTAGTATATATTTCCTTGAAGTCAAGGATTTTGCTTTTGGATCCACAGCACTTGTGAATGTGTTTTTCACAAAGTAGGCATTTATTAGATACTTGCTGGATTAGATTAGTCTTTCTTGAATCCCCTTAATGTTACTGCCTTCTTTCCATGTGATTTTTGTGTGTCTTGTTTGTATATAACTATTTGCATGTAGTCTCACCTGTTAGACTGTAAGCTACTTGCCATTCTTTGTATCTTGCCTCACACAAGTTGTAGTGCTACTTCATTTGGTGGTTGAAAGGTTCTTTTTGAACCTTCAGATGTTCCAAAGTGTGATTTAGTTTTAGTTCTGTCTTGGCCACTAAATTACTCTGTGTCTTTGGACTATTTGATTTCTTTCTATCACCATCAGCTTCCTCTTTTGTAAAATGATTATGCCTAAGGTCTTTTCTACTTTTGATGTTTTGTCTCTGAGACTTCTTGACTAGAGCAGATAATGTCATTCCTTGGTCGGGCAGGTCATGAAAGGCTCAGTGATCATGGTTTACTTTGTACTCCAGGCTGCATTCCTAGTCTTGATCAAGTACACTTCAAATGGGTGGGTGCTTTTCAGAGAGTGGTTGGTTCAACACTCACTCATCTTTACTGATGAAGAAATCACTCAAAGCAGAGTCAGAATTTTCATCACCACAAAGAAGAAAGTATAAATAATATTCATAACAATAATACTAACAACCACCACAATGAAAGGCACTTTGTATTTGTAAGGCACTTGGCATTCTTTTGAAAGTACTTTCATTTCCATTATCTCATTCAGTTCTCTAACAGCCCTGTGAAGACATCAAGATAAGAATTATTTGAAAACATTTTTATAAAGAAAGAAATAGATGCAGAGAGGAAAAGAAACTTTCTTAATTAAGATCATGAAGCTGGTTGGTGGTAGAAATGGGAGTCTAATCCTAACTTGAACTTTAGAAAGTGCTTAAATTCCAGGCTTAAAAGTTCAATATTTCTTAGCCAACCAGCATCAAATATTAAGATCTTTTATCAAATATGTTGGATGGTAGAGTATAGAAAGAGTTTTGGAATTGGATTTGAAAGATCTGGGTTACTCTGCTATTTTTGATAAGTTACTAAAATTCTCTGAGCCTCCTTTATAAAAAGAAGGAGGTTGATTATAGGACCTCAGAGTTCTTTTCCAGCTCTTGATACTCAAATCCACATCCTAATACCTCTATGATTAAGAAAGTAACATATGGTTATACTGGGGACTGGTGACCTTCATAACTTCTCTTTGAGCAAAGGGACACATGTAAGCCATGATCTTAAATAACAGAGCAGTCAGTAGAAGCCATTTGGGTATGATTGCTCCTAGTTTTGTGAATTCATGATGTCTTCCTTTCTCTGATGCTCCAGGATGTGGACACTGCCTACATGAACAAGGTAGAACTTGAGACCAAGGTAGATGCCTTGACTGAAGAGGTCAACTTCCTGAGAGAACTTTATGAAGTGGTAAGTATTTCTAGGAGTTTGAGAGTCTTAGAAACTGGTGTTCTGGAGTGTTTTGGATGAATGGGTTTTGATTGTGTGTGTGTGTGTGTGTGTGTGTGTGTGTGTGTGTGTATTTATATGCACAAACTGGTAATTCTTTATACTGTTCTAAGCTGACATATATTAGAATAAAATATATACACATATACACTCGTATTAATATAGAATGGCATAATGGATTACCAGTTTGGAGTTAGAAAAAGTCAGATTTAAATCCTGGTTCTTTGTGGATGGGTAACTTCCACGAGTTATTTTACATTAACTATTCATCTCAATTCCCTCTTCTGAATAGTGAAAGGATCAGATAATCTCTTAATTCTTAATCCTATGTAACACCATTTCCAATAGCTCTTCCCAAGAAACCATGGATACTATTTATATTTTTAAGTATGAATTAATTCTTAGGGATTTATAGCTTTAACTGTAATGTGATCTAATAGTCATGGCTAAGAGATACTCTGTAAAACACTTAAATAAAGGACTAAGAGAACTTCTTTCCTGAGAGTCTGAGTGAGATATCTGTGATCTTTGAGAAAGACTGAAAAAGCAGTTTGTGAGAACTAAATTTAACTCATCCTATGGAGAAAATAACCTTAAGAAAATTCTTGAGAATTTGATGTCTGTCCTGGAGATTTCTATATACTAGAGCATCTAAAAGTTGCAGTTGATGGTCAGAGGTGACTGTGAGTCTTTTCACAGTTGCTAAATGTTTGAAATCTTTATATGAATTTATTATATGTTATTCTTCCATGGTATAGCTAGTACATATGTTAATTTAAACCCATGAGATTAGGAGTTATTGAGAGAACCAGAGAGAAGAGAAAGCATATGTGAAAAGCGATTCTCTAGTTTATTATTATATAAATGAGCGAGGGCTCAGAAATTGAGAGCAATTGTATATTTCTATTAGCTTATGATTAAATAGCAAAATATACTCCTTAAATATCTCAGGCACTTCCCTTAAATACCTTAAAAATCTCCCTACATATTGGAGAGCTACATCTTAGGGAGAATTATTAAGAAAATGTGCCATTAGCAGATAGAGAAGGATAAGGATTTGTGTGGTTGTCAAGAAAGACTCATATTGCCTCAATAGAACTCATGTGGACTACAAACAGGGTGATAATTTCTAAAGCTGTTATAACTATGATGCTTTATTATTTTATATCATATTAGTGTTGAGAACATAGGAAGGAATAAAGGAAACTGGGTAGTATCAATTAGGGAAGATATCTAAAGTCATGTGAATCTGTATAGGGAAAGAAAGGAGAAATATGGAATCACATCTGTAGGTAGGGAAAGAATAGAACTGGTCAGAGAGGAGGTTGGGGAGACTCTTCCAAGTTCTGTATATATATGTGTGTGTGTGGAAGCCCAAAGTCAGGTTAGGATGAAATGGTGGGTCTAGTAAACATGGTATGAGTTTGTATGACTGAATGTTTGACATTTGTACATTGAACAATCACTTCATGAAAATTCCACGGTGAATGGGGTTCTAGAATATCCTGGATAGATAGATTTATTGGTTCACAGTCCTCTCTCCTATCACTTTTGTTGATTCTTCCCTACTTAATTTCAGTAAACCACACATCCTCTCTCATCAGATGTCACACTCTTACTCCACCATATTTTACTCATTCTTTTCTCCCAAAGAGCCATCATATCATCATATCAAACTGTCCTTTAGTTATCTTGGTAGAAGTGTGGAGGACTGACTCACAATGTTCAGGAGCCTCATGAGGTCAATTATAGTTCTGGGTATACTTCCATGAGTTACTTTACATATTAGTTTGGTCTCATTTTCTAAACCCCTGTTATGTCTGAATTTCAACAAATCTGTATGAATTGCACAGATCAGTATTGCTTTTAGCATTGGTATTGCTCTAATGCATGCATGCATACATGCACACATGTGTCTATGTGTATGCATATAATCATAATCTAAGTACAGGCTAATAAGTGATTCTTCTTTACAGCCTAAATACAAACAGGACCCTAATTCATGAATGTGTTGACATGTGTTTCTGTATCTAAGTGATTTATCTATGTCTCTCTCCCATTACTTTTAGCCTCCAAGTCTCCCTGTATCTTTAGTTATCACTGTTTAACATGTATCTTTAAGTTTATCTTTTGCAATATCTGTCTTGGCCTTGTGTTCAGGAAGAGGTGAATTCAAATTCAAATCTTATCAAATATATTGCTTAATTTTTCTGGGCTTTAATTTTCTCTTCTATAAAAATGAAGATCACAATACCTGCATGGCCTGCTATGGAGGTTTACTCTGAGCCTCAAAGGAAAAATACTTTGGAAATTTTTAAATGTTCTATAAATGTTCACTATTCCTGTTATTGTTCTCTTTCAATATTTCTCTGAATTTCCCCTCTCCTTTTTTTTCACTTTTTTTAGTATTTCTGCAGTATCTCTAGTTTATCTTTTTTTTTAGTATTTCTTTTAGTATCTCTTAGTATCTTTATCTCTTTTTGTCTTGCTTATTGCCTTTCTCTTTGCTTCATTCCCCTTGATTCTTCCTCTTAATCTTGAGGGATGTATGGTGGGCTTATGGTATCTGTGGGGAGGAAGAGCCTTGCCTTCTGGTCCCTGACCATAATTGTCCAAGTTTCTACAGGAGCTGATTGAGCTGCAGACCCAGATCTCAGACACTTCTGTGGTTCTCTCCATGGACAATAGTCGTAATCTGGACCTGGACAGCATCATTGCTGAGGTCAAAGCTCATTATGAGGACATTGCCAACCATAGCCGGGCTGAAGCTGAATCCTGGTACCAGACTAAGGTGAATGGGACTTTGAGATGGGTTCAAATCCCCCACTGGTAAGGACCTGCAGGGATCATCTTCATAATTCCCCTGACCTGCCTTGCTGCCATAGCTTTCCTCAATCCCAAATGGGGATCCTCAGTCCAGAGTGTCACAGTAGGATGTTCATTTCCTTTTTTTGGTATTCAGCAAAGATCCTTATTAGAAACATAATGGGCATAGCCTTCAAGGAGCCAGAACCGACTTCATGCTATGATTAGATATTGAAGGAAGATCTTGATGGAAGAAGATATAGGAACAGATACCTATAAAAATTATAGTTATACACACATGTATCATATAGTATATATGTATGTTCACATACACATATGCATGTTACACTCAATATATGCACTCAAGTGCAATAGAGACAATGTGACTTGGTGGATAGAGTGCCCATTTTGGAGTCAAGAAGATCTGAATTCAAGTCCTTTTGACCCTATGTGACCTTAGGCAAGTCACTAGTGTCTAAATTCTCAATATTTGTAAAGTACATAGCACAGTGTCTTGCCCAAGGTATATATAAGTGTTAACAATTATTATTAGTATTATTACAAAGTCAAACATCATGTGATATTAGAGAAGACAGAACATTCCCTAAAAGGGGCTTAAGGAAGACTTCATGAAAGAGTGAGATTGGCATTTGAACTTTAAAAGCATGAGTCGAACTTGAGCAGGGAATGGGAAGAGAGGCCTTTCTGGACAAAGGCTTCAATGGTCAATAGGAAATTGTTGGGGACTTGGTTGTACATGTGGTAGAGAGGTGTGCACCTGGTGGTTGAGTAGATAAAAGTAAGGGCTGCCTCCTTGGACCTGTGTATGAATCATTTATTCTCATCACTTCATGTCATTTTGTCATTTCTTCCTTCTAGTTTGAGACCCTCCAGGCTCAGGCTGGGAAACATGGTGATGACCTTCGAAGCACAAGGAATGAGATCTCAGAGATGAACAGAGCCATCCAACGATTGCAGGCTGAGATCGATAATGTCAAGAACCAGGTAGTGTGAGTCCTCTCCCCCACCATAACCAACAAGCCCTAAATGCAAAATAGTTAAATTCCTAAAAGAAAGAATTGTGGGACTAGTGGATTTCTAGCATTTATGAAAGCTATGCCCTCAACCTCTGCTAAAATCCTACCAACTTCCAATGTTTCTTCCTTATTGACTTCTGTGTATACTTCTACTTCTTACCCTGAATAAGCTTATGGAGCATTTCTCTAAATAATTAATATAACCCTGTCACCCATTCACAAATTTATTTCACCATACCCTCCTCAACTTTGTCTGGGAATTTAAAGAAGGAAATATTGACCTTATAAAGAATGACTTCAGGCAGGAAGGGGTGTGTGTGTGTGTGTGTGTGTGTGTCTGTGTGTGTGTGTGTGTCTGTGTGTGGTGTGTGTGTTGTGGGTATGATAGAGACAGAGACAGATAGAGAAACAGAGAGATAGAAAGAGTAAGACAGTATTCATAACCCTAACTCAGACTTATTTCTATCTGAAATTGCTATAGAATTCTTTGTAAGAAGCAAAAGAGATTGATTGCTTCCTCCCTGGAGTGCAGCTTCCTTTCTGAAGATGAGACCCTAAAGGATAAAGACTGAAGTATAGTAGTAGAAACAGAATTGGCAGCTGTTATAGAACCATACATAGTAATTTTGAAGCTGAGAGCTAGCAACATGAAACATTGTAATTCATGATGTGAAAATAATACAATAAGTCATTTGGTCAATTCATCTTAGATATAATTAATTACTAAGTGGCTCAGAGACAGGTATTATTACCAATTCTTGCCATGTAGTAGTTTACTATTTTATCTAATTATTCTTGTTAACTTAAATGTGTTAAATGCAGTTGTTTCCATGCTGTGGAAGAGTGCCTATGAAGTCAACATACGAATGCAATGCATTTTTAAATTGTACAATCTTTCAAACTCATTATTTACATTTTTATGCTCTTTAAATTTTAGGGCCCTGGGGACAAAGCTCTGGTCTCTCTACCCTAGTTTTACTGCTAGTTAGCACTGCTTATTCACACTGGTCCTGAAGAATTGTCAGACGGGTATTTCATTGATCTCATAGGAACACTCCAAGTAGGAACTTGAAGAAGGGGAGGACAGATGGGGCCACATTCACCATCAGGACTGATGGGACAAACAGGTTCTTTCCCTCAGTCTCTCTCTCTACCTCTAGGCTGATCCTCAAGTTCTTTCCCTATTCCTGGACAGAGATCTCAGATTTAAAAAGGGCCCTTAATTGCGCTAGGAGCATTTGTGCCAACCCATGTTTGAACCTTGGGCTATCTTAGGAGAAATTTCTGGACTATCTTTGGTTCTGAGTTGTTTAAGGGATTATTCTGTGATATCCTTCCAGAGAACCTAGAATTTTCTCTCAGGGGCCACATTGGGTCCCAGACTAGGAAGAGAATATTTTTTTCTTACCTTGACTCATATGATATGGTTGTTATTAATGAAGGAAAGGGCCTACAGCCTTCTAGGAATTGTAGTTCCCAAATGATGTCTACTAATTAATAGGAATCCATGGGGGAGACCTGAGGGAGTCCAAAGTATCTGGGGACATCTTTACCCTTTATTATGGAGGCAGGAAGAGCTGAGTTCAAATTTGGTCTTAAATACTTGGTAGCTGTGAAACTCTGGATAAGTCACTTAGTGTCTCTTTGTCTGTGTCTATTGGTCAGTCTGTATCTATCAAAGATCATGGGATCCTTTTTATGAACACTACTCCAAGTGTCCAAGTCAATGCCCTAAAACTTCCCTTCATTCCTCCTTTATTCTCCCTCTTTCTCACCTCCCACCCTCTCTCCTTCACAGCGTGCAAAACTGGAGGCCTCCATTGCAGAGGCTGAAGAACGTGGAGAACTGGCTCTCAAGGATGCCCGAACCAAACAGGAGGAACTGGAGGCTGCCTTGCATAGAAGCAAGCAGGAAATGGCCCGGCAGCTGCGGGAGTACCAGGATCTATTCAATGTCAAGCTGGCCCTGGACATCGAGATCGCCACTTATAGGAAGCTGCTGGAGGGCGAGGAGAGCAGGTGAGCATTGCGATATTTGGGGGTGGGAAATGAGGTAAGATTTCCCACACTGACCCATGGGAATCAGTCATCCTTCCCCAAACACCTAGTGACCACTGCCATAATACATGACAAACCTCACAGAAAGTTCCATGGATGTTTCTAATGAAGGAGACCTCATTGTTGCATGAAGCAAATTACTCCATTTTCAGAAGCTCTACTTATCAAGAATACTTGGGCTGATCTTTAACAGATGGCTAGAAAATAGCCACACAGAGAGGAGGATGGAAGGCTCCTTAATAAAAGATTATTGAATGAATGAGTGAGCCAATGAAGGTAGAAAGAATGGAATGAACAAAAAAGAAAAAGTAAGACAATTCTGTTAGGCTTGAAGCCCATACATGCTGTCAGGAATATCAAATGAATTTTTTTCCTTTTTTTAAAGCAAATACCAAATGCAAGTAGATTGCCTGCATAATGTTGAGTTTTAAGATTTAAGATTGCATTTTTCATAGATGATCTCATTTAGATCTCACAAAAACATCATTTTACAGATAAGCAAACTTGAAGAGGAAAATCGAGCAGTCACTTATAAAGTAAATATCATAGCCAGGATTTAATTTATACTTTCTAATTCTAATTTCAATATGCTTATCAGTATACTATACAGTCTCCCTGTACAACTTTTCCCTCCAGTAGCTAAGAGTTTGGCTGGGCAGAAAAGGCTTAAGACTAAATACATAATTAGATAGCAGTGTGGAATATAATCAAAGGCTAAATTATGGGGTATAGATCATCAGATCTAAAGCCAAGGGAGTGGCATCATCTGAATTGGATTGGTAAGGGAAATTCAACCTCTCTATTTTATTTCTTTTCTTTTAAAAGCTTTATTGAGGATTTTTGTTGTTTACTTCACAATTAATTACTGATCTATCCTCTTCCAACCCCCAACAATCAGATCCTTCTTTGAAATAAAGAAAAACAGTTCAGTAAAATTAGACCCATCTGGTAGCCTTTACAGTTTACACCTTTATGAGAAAACTGAGGCACAAGTGACTTGTTTTAGATTATACAGGTGGCTGGGTGGATAGGTGGCTCAGTGAATAGAGCTGGAGTCAGGAGTACCTGAGTTCAAATTTGACCTCAGACACTTAATAATTACCTAGCTGTGTGGCCTTGGGCAAGCCACTTAACCCCCTTGCTTTTGAAAAAAAACCTAAAAAATACCCCAACACAAAAGACATTATACAGGTGGCAAACACTCCAGCCAAGATTTGAAACCAGTTTAAATGACTCCAAATTTAGTATCCCTCTCACTCTAGTCTCCTAAAGTCCTTTTAAGTCTAATCTTTTGTTCTTATGAATTATTATTAGATAAAATCAGTATTGGAGTAGCTACTACTACCTTCTATTTTAGGGTCATAGGGCATTAGGGGTACAGAGTGTAGAAATGGGGTGGAGTTATGAGTGTGGGAGGATAAATAAATGGCCCAATGAAAAACTGGTAGGGATGGAGCCTTGAGAAATGTGAGACAAGACCTTTGGCAACTGTGGTAAAATTGGGGGGGCGGTGAGGAGAGGTGAAAATTAGAAAATCAGAAAATTAGAAAGAGGGAGTTTCTTGACTGATTGTTCTAGTCAATAGCCCAATAGGGATGGGCACAGAGTCCCAAATGGATGACTTAGAGTATGAAAATGTTCCCAAGAAGAGGAGGAAATTAAAGTTCTAACTGCCCTGGGGAAAGGGAACAATTAGATTAGCAACTGAACTGATGGCACCGAGAGGAATCCTCCTTTCCCTTCCTCCTCAAGTCAGAGAATTTAGAGGCCACTTCCTCTATAGCATTATTGGACGAGCCAATAGGGATGTCTTGTCTAATAATGCTATTCCCCCCCCCCCCCCATCCCAGGATCTGCTCTTTAGTCTTGCTTTTTCTTCTTTTTCTAAAGTACTCCAATCTCCAAATTCTCTGCTCTCTGAGAGTCTGAAACTCAGATTTACATTTAATAGATGAGGGAGCTGAGGCTCTGGGTTGTGAAGTGAATTAATGACTTTGTTCTAACTCAACACAATGTTCTATTCTTAGAAAAGGAAGGACCCCCCCCCCCCCCCCCACAATAAGAAGCACTCATTAAGCACCAAAAATGTGTCTTTGATATCCTTCTTCTTAAGTGGCTTTGATTCCCTAATCCTTTCTCAGTGACTTCTATTCTAGGTTGCAAAGAATCAGGAGGGTGGGGCAAGCCAAGCTCTCTCCTAGCAACTGTTTGCTCTCCTGGAGACAGAGTTAAACAGCATGGCCCCAGGGGCAACTGCTCCTTTCTAATGGGGCATGATTCACAATACAAACAGGCAGCTACCATAAATGAAATTTTTATCTCTTTAATATCTGCAAAAATTATGCAAATTTTCTTCAGGCTGACCCATCACTTCTCCTTCCCTTTCTCCTCATGGGTAACAAACCATTATTGAGGCCAGTTCATTCCCTACTACCCCCATCAGTTACAAAGAGAGCTCTGTCCTGATAGGGGTGAGAGAGCTATAAAGAGGAGGGCTCCAATTGTCCTCTGCGCCACCGAGAGCTTAGTTTAGAATCTGATGGAGGAGAGAGGAAACAAGCAACAAGATCCAGGAAAGAGAATTAATTAACAATAACAATAATATTGAATGCTCATGTTTCTTTCTTTGGGATTTGCAAAATACTTTCTTCATAATAATACAATTATATAGAGTAAGCATTCTTATTCCTATTTTGCAGATGGTTCAAGAATATTAGGGCAGCCAGAGGGTGCACTGCATAGAGAGCTGGTCCTGGAGTCAGGACTCATCATCCTGAATTCAAATCTGAACTCTGACACTAGCTGTGTGATCATAGGCAAGGCATTAACTCTGTCTCAGTTTTCCCATCTGTAAAATGAGTTGGAGAAGGAAACAACTCCAGTATTTCCGCGAAGAAAACCCTAAATGAGGTCACAAAGAGTCAGACACAAACAACTCAACAATAAAGATATTAAGTGGCTTGCTATATGTCACATAACAAGTAAGCAGCAGGGACCAGGATTAGAAAAGTCTGTGTGATGCAGAGAAACTTGGGCATGGGAATGATGAGATCAGTTAGAGACACACTTTGTAAATCTTTTGTTTGCATTGTAAAGGGAATCTTTCTTCTTCTTCCTTTATCCATCTAATTTAGGTCACACCTGAGGGTCTGACCTTCAGTCTGATTTGGATTGCTTTGTTTTCTGGTGGGGCAGCTAGGTGGCATCCAAGACCACCCAAAAGAGACCCCTCCCCAAAAGGCAAAATCTCCAATGTGGGACTTGGGTCACTCCCAGGTCACCACCCCCTCCTGTGAACTCTGGGAAAGAATTTAAGGAGTTTGAGGAAGAGGCTCACCCTCTTTTACCTTCCAGCCTCCTGCTGAACCCTGGCCACTGGCCTGGCCAATTCAATAAGCAATCCACATGATCTTCTCTTTAAATTATTTTTAACTTTTCTATTACTTTCTTAATATGTTGTAACTTCCTTTAATAAATGTCTATTTTCTTTCCCAAACCTGCATTCCTGAGTCTGAGTCACGATTCACCTGGGGCAGAACTAAACCCAAGAAACAAATCATTGGCAACACATGCCTCCTGACTGCAATCCAACTCTTCACATGAGTAGTTGGAGATAGGGGATGGTATGAGATAGAAAGAATGGAGCCTGAGGGAAACTGAGTTAGGAAGGGAGAACATAGCTAGTTTGTGAATATTAGTAGAAAGAAGTCTGGTTAAAATGTTTGAAGTCTAGGAACTAGCCCTATTAGAAGTCTCAGAGATGGGAAAAGAAGAGATAGTTAAAGACTAAGGGGTGGTAAGCAAGATTGCTATGCAAGAGTATTCATTTCATTTTTTGTTTTTTCATTCAACAGACAATTATGTTTCAGGAACTATGCTAGGTGGAGGTGATACAAAAGATGGAAAATACAGTCCTTGCCTTCAAAGAGCTTATTGGGAGGGAGAACGTGGGATGTAATATGCATAGAACAAAATATATAATATAGGGTGCTTGAAATATTAAAAAATTGTTAAGGGAAAAATGATTTTGGTTTGGATATGGAATGCAGAATAATGGAAAGAAGGTTTTAGTACCTGAAATGGGTCTTGAGGGAAGAGAAAGAAAAGGAAGTTCATTCTTAAGTGTGAAGTAGGAAGCCAAAACTTGGAAGACAAGGGAGAGATGGAGCTGCACCTACAGCAAACAATAAATTTAACAGAAGGAAGATTTAGGATGAAGAGTACAAATTTGTTAACAAAAAATGATTAGAAATACTAGTCTTTAAGCCCTGGAGGAATATAGATAATAATCATTTTTTTTTTAAATTCTAGGTTGACTGGAGATGGAATTGGAGCTGTCAATATCTGTAAGTCATTGGTTTTTGGAGTTGAATAAATCAGAACACTAGGACCTCAGGTCTCCTGAGTCTCCCAGTTGATTGTGGAACCAGTATAAAGATAATTTCATTTAACCTAGGATTCTGACAAATCTGCAATTGCTTTAACCCTTTACTATTTTTTCTTGGCCCCTGCAGCTGGCACAAAATACAAGTTAGGTAAATATTCCAGTTGTCAGTCCATAGGACAGATCTCCTTGAGACAAGAAGTGAAGAGATAACCTGACTACACATCAGACATTGCATCCATTATCTACTTTCCAATAATGACCATTATCTGCCTACTTGGGCAATTGTTTTACCTTTCAGATCCTGTGCATCCCAAGAAAAATTTGTTAGCTTCCTTCTCATTCTAGATCTGTGGCTATGACTTTTCCTTTCAGGGCCAAATAGTCTTGATACTTCTTCCAGGATCTACTGATGGTTCCACACCTTTGTGTAAGGGCAATTATTAGCTTCTCTATAGCCTAGACATCAGTTGCTGTCTCCAAGCCCTTATAGACAGCTACTATTCTATATATGGAACAGTTACAAAGAGGGTTTCTAATGTCAGCCTTACTTTTCCACTAAACCTGTTTGAATAGAGGTCCACTCAGGCTGGGACTCTTGTGTTCCTTGATACTACAGCAGGTACCAGAATGAGGTTTCCTTTTCATCTGTATCATCTCAGCTATTATCCACCTCCAACAATCTATATGGAACTGAGCTAATCTTTTTTCTTGGAGCTTCCTTGACTCTATATCATTCTGTTCCTGTTGGTAAACAAGGAACCATGCCAAACCCCCAATGGCCAATAGATGGTATCTTTGCAATGGTCAATAAGTGGTATCTCTAGAGATGGCATAGTGGGTAGCATGCTGATCTAAAGTTAAGAATACTCATCCCAAGTTCAAATCTGACTCCAGATACTTCCTAGCTATGTGACCCTGGGCAAATCATTTATCTCTTTGCCTCGGTTTCTTCTCTGTAAAATGAACTGGAGAAGGAATAGCAAACCACTCCAGTATCTTTTCCAAGAGAACTCCAAATGGGATTATGAAGAGTTGGATGTGACTGAAATAACTAATAAAAATTGCTTTCTGGGATTATTTTATAGATTGGCAAACTACCCAGCCTCCCAACTACTTGATGTAGAACAGCTTTCTATCCTTCTCTCCTCTTGTGAATCCCTTGCACATCAAGTCTTCTTAACAGAATATCTACCAATTTGCTGGAGCTCCAAACTGATTATCCTACATACAACTGCAGTATTCTATATGAATTCAAAGTGAGTGCTTCCTTCTGGGAATCTCTCAGCTGAGGAATGTAGTTGATAGATTTCCCATATCTTTCACTTTACTTCCCAAGATACTAAAGCACAAATCAATACATAATTATGGTTCTCCCCCAAATACCAGCATTTATGATGTTAAACTCATGTTATCTTGGTAGCATGGTGTAAACATATTCAAAATGGTAAATGCCAATTCTATTGAACCTTCATTTCAGGTTTTGTAATCCCCAGCTCATTCAGTAGTATAATAATATATTTATCCTTTTTAAGGATGGTGAGGTATGATTTTAGATTTTTTTAATTCCTCTTTTAGTTTCTAATTTGGTCAATTTAGATCTCAGGAGGGAAACCACACACACACACATACACAAATTGGTAGGACATTTCAGGTTTATAACTAAAACCCATTGAAATGGTCAGATACTTCTGGTATGTTGTTTATATTATTGCTATCTTATCTTCTGAGGATTTTCTGGTATTTATAATCTTCAAAGATACAGCATGATTTAGTGGCCCTTTCATCTGAACTGATATTGAACATGTCTCACAATTCTTAGTAGACATTTACTTCTATCTTGCACCAGTTAGAATCTGTTTCTTACTATCTCTATGATTTCCTCTCTAAAAATTTTAAACTTACTTTGTTAAATATTTTCCAATTAATTTAAATTTTTTAACATTCATTTATAATTTTTTTGAGTTTCAAATTCTCTTCTTTCCTACCATCTATCTCCCACACTTTGAGATGGCAAGCAATCAGATATTATACATGTGAAGTAGGTGAAAGATTTCTATATTAACTACATTGCAGAAGAAACACACACACACACACACACACACACACACACACAAAATACCAAGAGAAATAAAGAAATTAAAAATGTGTGTTTCCATATGTACTCAGTTCAACAGTTCTTTCTCTCTGGAGATGGATAACATTTTTTACCATGGGCCCTTGGATCATTGTCTTGATCAGAATGGCTAAATCTTTCACAGTTGTACTATGAAAGTGGAAGCACTGTTGTTACTGTGTACGGTGTTCTTCTGGTTCTACTCAATTCACTTTGCATCAATTCATATAAGATTTCCCAAGTTTTTCTGAAACCATTCTGTTGGTTATTTCTTACAGCACAATTGTATTCCATTACGATCATATACTACAACTTGTCCATACATTTTTTTTTGCAAGGCAAATGGGGTTAAGTGATTTGCCCAAGGTCGCACAGGTAATTATTAAGTGTCTGAGATCACACATTAGGTAATTATTAAGTGTCTGAGGCCCTATTTGAACTCAGGTCATCCTGAATCCAGGGAATCTATCCACTGTACCACTTAGTGGCCCCTGTTCATCTGTTTTTCAATTGACGGGCATCCCCTCAATTTCCAGTTCTTTGACACCATAAAAAAAGCTGCATAAAAATATTTACAATATTTTTGCACATATGCACCCTTTCCTTTTTTTGATGTCTTTGGGATATAGATCTAGTAGTGGTATCCCTAGGTCAAAAAGTAAGCATAGTTTTATAGCCCTTTGGGCATAGTTCCAAATTGTTCTCTGGGATGGTTGGATCTATTCACAATTCCACCAATAGTACATCAGTGTTCCTATTTTTAACATCCCCTCCAGCATTTATCATTTTCCTTTTCTGTCATGTTAGCCTATCAGAGAGGTAGATAGGTTCTATCTGATAGGGTAGTTTAATTCAGAACTGTTGTCTAATTAGTAGTTTCTCAAATCAATAGTGATTTTGAACATTTTCATGTGATTTTTGATAATTTTCATTTCTTCTGAAAGCTGTACATATTCTTTGACCATTTATCAGTTAAGGGATCTATGGTTCTCTCTAAATGTTGAACATTTTCATTCAAGGTTTTTAGAAGGTCAAACAATGAAATTCTTTGGGTAGTTCCAAATCTTGTTTAACATCTCATGTGAGATCACTTATTCCAGTATAGCACTCCATTGCATAATCACAACTTCTTGTTACGCTCTGAGCTCTTTATCAGCTCTGACATTCTAGGATGCATTGCCAGATTGGGTTGGTTCCAAGGTTCACTAGAAATAAGCAAGTCTGAGTCAGGAAGGAAACAGACAAGTCTTCCTTCTTTCCTGGAGAAGTACAAAAATGAAGAGACTCCCACCTCCCTCCAGAAACAGGGCAATCAATGCCTTCTTGCCCCAGGACGATTCCCAAATAGCTTCCCACTCCCCCAGTTCTCATCCTTTAGTTCTTACACTAACCAAATATTTGGCCATATCCAATAGAATGGTTGTTTGGAAGATGTGATATGAAGATCAGGTGTGAAAGCAATCCACAGAAAATTCAAAATATGTATTTTGACTTGGTTCATGGTGCTAGTGCTAAGGAGTTGCCTGGTGGTACTAGAAATATCTAAATAAACCATAGTTCAAGTCATGGGGTGGGGACATATTGATCTCTCTTCTCTCTTCTCTTCAGCTGTGGTGAATTCAGTTGGAGGAAGTTTAGGCAGCGGGCTGAGATTCAATGGAACAATGGGCACTAATGCCCTTGGTTTCTCTAGTGGAGTTGGATCTGGGACCTTGAATACTTATTCTATCAAGACCACATCTTCCAATCGGAGGAGTGCCCGGAACTGAGCTTAACATCCACTGAAGCTGGAATAATAAGTAATGGCAAGAAAGAAGAGAGAGATATTTCCCTTATCCCGTAGTTCACCTTTTGATCTGCCTCCTTTCTCTGGAGCTATGGTGAAGAAAGAGATGTGGAGAAGCTGGATTTGTAGTTGAATTTTTTCCCCTTGCTTTATGCCTATCCCCACCCCATTTTCCTTCAGTTGAGAAAGTGGAGATTAGTGTGTCTTGGGGTCTGAAAAAAACTCAATAAAGTTTTTCTGCTCAGGAGTGCTTGTTGTCCAAATTCTTGTATTCTGATTTTAGAATGGTACTAGGACAAGGATGTCAAGAATTTAGGGGTGGGAGGATTGCAAAGTAATGTTGGCATCAATGTCCATCTTTTCAGAAGAAACCAAGTAGTCTGGAGAATATGGAGGAAAATTCAACCTTTGAAGGCTTGTGGCTCATTCACTACCCCCACCCCCATCTTTTAATTTCAGCCTTCATCTCTAACATTCAGGTGCCCATCCCCCAAACTGGAATTAAATTATTAAATAGTTACTAAATGCTAACTGTGAAGAACACTGAGCTAGTTGCTAAGGGAGATACAAAGATAAGTAAACACTCCTTGTTCTCTTGGAGCTTACAGACTAGTAGAGGCTATACTGATGAGGAGTCAAAGGCAGCTTTGAGGTTTTAAAACTGGTTTGACTATGGGAATGATGGTGCCACTGGGAAATCAAGAGAAAGATTAGGTTTTGAGGAATAAATAATAATTCAACTTTATGTATATTAAGTTTAAAATGCTAGATTTATAGAGGGAGACAGATTTCAGCTCAATAAAGGAAGACTTTTTAATGTTTTAAACTGATCATAAATGGAATAGGTCACCCTGAGACAGTGAATTTTCCCTCCTAATGGTATGCAAGTGGAGCAATTACCAGTTGGGATGATGTAGATGAAACCTCTCAAGTTTATTCAAATTATAAAATTGGAATCTATGAAGATATCTAAAAGCAGTCGAAAATTTGGGACTAGAGCTTTTTAAAGAGGTGAGGGGAAGAGGGAACAAACATGTGCTTAGTCCTTTACAAATATTATTTAAGGAAGATACAAGTCTATGATTCATCCACACCTGCATCATCTGTTTGCAGAATATATCCACTTGAGTCATTGAAGAGTATCCTCTGTGCTTGAGATCTCAGATCTATTCAAATACTATTTTCATATATAGCTGAAAATCCAACCTCAGGGAATCAGTTATTAAGAGGTTGGGAAAAGGAAGAGCAGATGAGTGAAGAGAAAGAGAAATGGTTAGAAGCAGGAAGAGAACCAGGAAAATGTGGGAAGCCAAGGGAATGAGGAGAGAGAGTAATAGTGTCAAATACTGCAGAGACATTAGGGAAATAATGACTTTTTTGTTTGTTTTTTTTAATCAGTACATTGGATTTGGCAGGAAAGTGATCCTTTGAGAGACCAGTGGGAAGCTCTGTGCTCTAGATAATCCCTTATATGGTAGAATGTGTCATCCAGACAAAACCTGGGGGTTAGAGACAGGAGAGACAGGAATGAAACAGAAGTTTAATTTCAAAGTGAGGGACAAGAAAGGACATGTGCCGGATGCCCAGGCCCTTAGTGGAGGGGACCTGAGTCAGTGTGGGGACATTTGATGGTTTGTCAAATAGGAAGAGAGCAGATTGTTCTGTTTAGCTCCAGGGGGACAGAACCAGGAGCCATGGTTGAACTTGATGTGAAGAAAACTTCTTTAAAAATGATACTTGTTGGGGAGGCTAGGTGGCGCAGTGGAGCACCGGCCCTGGATTCAGGAGTACCTGAGTCCAAATGTGACCTCAGACACTTAATTACCTAGCTGTGTGGCCTTGGGCAAGCCACTTAACCCCATTGCCTTTGCAAAAAAAACCAAAAACCAAAAACCAAAAACAAACCCACCCCCCCAAAAAAAAACCTAAAAAAAATGACACTTATCTTCATTCAGGATGATTTGCCTCCTGAAAGTGTGGAATCCCTCTCACTGGAGGTGAGCAGAAGTCAAATGACCTCTAGTTGGAGTGAGCTACTCCTTCGACTAAAGTTAATAAGTCTTGTTTACAATTTTTTTTTACTTCCTCATTTTCATTTCCTCTGATTCAAGGACCCATTTCACTTCTAGCACTATGGAAGGTTGGGCTAGATCCCATAATATAACCTTTTTATTTTTTTCCCCCCAATTTGTATTCTCATCTGCAGCCAGTGGGCTTCATCAACTACCTCAAAGATTGGCTTCATCTATTGACTCTATCTTTCCAGATCTAATATTGGAGAAAGGGTCATTTATTCCTGTTCTTTACAGTAGTTAAAAAAATAAATGAGTATTGTATTCTGTTGACTGCTTTTTTTTCTGTATTGAAATAATCACTGATTTTTAAATGTTTTTGTTATCAGTATGACTCATGTTTTTAGTTATTAATGATAATGAATCCTTCACTAGGATTATAAATCTAAATTAGTCATAATGGATAATATTTACATAAATTTATCTCTAAGCTGTTGAAATCAGGTCATTTTAGTAGTAATGAATATATTTATAATGGGCAGCTAGGTGGTACAGTGGATAGAACCTGGAGTCAGGAAGATGGCCCTTCATGAGTCCAAATCCAGCCTCAGACACTTACTTGTTGTATTATGTTGGGCAAGTCACTTAACCCTGTTTGCCTCAGTTTCCTCTTTTATAAAATGAGTTGAAAAAGGAAATGGCAAACTACATCAGTATCTTTGCCAAGAAAATCCCAAATGGGATCACAAAGAATCAGACATGATCGAACGATAACAAAATGTCAATACAAACAAACATCCCTCTATCAGGTATAAGATTCACAAAGCACTTCCCTTAGAATCACATAGGGAGATGGACCATGAAGGTATTACTTTTGACAATAATAATAGCTCACGTTTATATAACACTTTTAAGCTTGCAAAGCATTTTTTTTGAGGCAGTTAGGTGGCAAAGAGAATAGAGCACTGAGCCTGGAGTCAGGAAGACCTGAGTTTAAATTTAGCCTCAAATACTAGCTGTATGACTGTGAACAAGTCATATAACCTCTCTCTGTCTCAGTTTCCTCTTTTGTAAAATGGGGGCAATAATAGCTCCAATATCCCATAGTTTGTTGTGAGGACCAAATGAGATAACAATTGTAAAGCACTTAGAACTAGGTAGCACTATGTAAATAAATATTAATTATGATGATGATGATGATGAAGAGGATATTGCAATAAGTAGTGTTGGTGGTCTGGTTCCTGGCTAGAGAAGGCAGGAGGCCAACATATTAGTATTTTGGGAAGTTAGGAATGGAATCCTGGATTTAAGTGGGTAGAAATTAATTGAGAGGGAGGGCCATGGCAGGGGCTACCTATGACCTTCAACAAATTACTTTTTACCATTGAACCCCAAAGTCAGAGCCATAGTCTTTGATCATGAGACACTGTTGGTTGAAGTCCCAGGGCCCCAGGGCCCTTTTCCCTCACAGGGAGCAAATGTAGTATCCAATCCCTCATCTTCCTGGATGCCATGAACCTATGTTCTTTTGTAGTTATGATAGCTTATTGCGGATAAGTATATTGCAATGTTATGAAATATAGTTTCTCCTCTGCTACCACTGCCTTTCCTAAATCTGACTGCCCAGCTCTTCTACTCCATAGTTGTAAGGCTTTGGGCAAATCACTTTACCTCTGGGCCTCAGTTTATTCCTCTATAAAATGGAGTGGATGGATGAGCTTTGATCTCTAAAGTCCCTTCCAACTCTAATATTCTCAGAGTTGGAGTTTTTTGTGACTTGGAATATGCTACAAGGAAATGTTCCCATTCTCTGCTAACCTGGGTGATTCTTCCCACTCTTCCCTCCTCAGTACTATTCTTCAGTTTCTGAACCCCATTTTCCCTCTCCCTCCCTTACACTCTAGGTTATACTTCCTAGTATGCTTTCCTATCCTTCAGCCCTGGTGCCTAGAGCTATGAGCTCCTGGGTCTGTACTTCTGTCTGTAGCATTAAGTATTGTAATTGTGATATTTTTGTGGTTCTTTTTTAATATCTGTAAAATAAAGAGGTTGAGCTGAGAGGAGAATAAGTATTTCTATAGTATCTACTATGTGCCAAACACTATGCTATCATTTGATCCTTGCAACAATCCTGTGAGATAGGTGCTATTCTTATTCTCATTTTAACTGAGGCAAACAGAGGGTAAGGGTCACACAACTAGCAAAAGAGGTTGAATTTGAACTTGGGTGTTCCCAACTCCAGACCCAGCACTTTATCCACTGAATCATCAGCTGGGTGACCCTGAAATCCTTTTCAGCTTTGACATCCTATGATCTGGCATCTCTTTGTCCCTGGCATGTAAGTCCTCATCAGACTTAGAACTCCCTAAGGACAGGGGCACAGTATACCCCGTCTTCTGTTGTTCAGGACAGGGCCTTGCTCACATTGGTAGAGTTAGATAAGGTAGGAGTAGAGAATTAACTCAAGAATCTGAGCCTATGTGTGTGGCTAAGGAGCTGGGATAACCCAAATGTTTCAATGGGGATGGTCATGGCTTAAAAGATGCTTGATGGCAATTTGGCTAAGGTGGGGAGAGAATGGGGTCTTGCCAATGGAGTCACTTCCTCAGAATAAACCACAAGAGTGCCAGTGCAAGGAAGATCAATTTATTGGAAATTCAGTAATCAAGCCAAGGGGAAAGGGAGAAAATATAGGCAGGGGTCAGCCAGCCTAGTGTATCTGGGATCCTGGCTTGGGGAGGATTCCATTGCAAGAAATAAGGGTGCTGGCTAGAGCCACTGCTCAGAAGATCTAGCTGCATAATTGGAAACTCATCTCCCTTCTTCCCTCTCCCACCTCCACCCCCACCTCTGTGAGCATGCTCGGATCTCTCAATAATTCTGCCTCCAGTCCCGAGGCTTAGGTTTGGGGTCTACCATTTCTCGTCTTCCAAAGGGGCCAGGAAAGGGGTTATTTACAGTGGAAGCGTGGGCCATCTAGGCAAAGCGAACTGAGCGACTGCTGCCTCGGCTGAAACTTTGGCCGCAGGGAACGCAGGGGCCCCCAGTGCTGGCCACCAGGTTCCCGCTACATGGGGCGCTGCAGACGCCGCCTGTCACTGGACGTGAGCCTGATACGCAAAGGTCTCCGCAGACGACCCCGCCCCGGGAACTGCTCACACCTGTGGGACAGGAGAGTGGAGGGCAGGTTATCTCTCCAGATGATCACAGCCTACCTCAGGTGTCTCCCACTGGGCCAGATACAGGAGAAAAGACTAGCTACTCTTTGGAAAGTACTGAGGAGTACTTTCTTGGGTCTAACCCTCCTTGATGCAATCATATGGATCATTTGATTTTTCGATTTAGAACTGGAAAAGACCTTTGAGATCATCTAGTTCATCGCCCACTTTATAGATGAGGAAGCTGTGACATGACTGATCCAAGGTTACACAGGTAACAAACAGTAGTTTCTAATACGCTCAATTTCTTTGAGCACTTTAAGGTCCACAAATCCCTTTTTTTCTAGCAACATCTTATGGGGTAGAGACTACAAATATTATAAGCCTCATCTTGCAGATGAACAGGTTGAGAGAAGTGAGATGACTTGGCTAAGGTCACACTAGAAAGAGTGCTCAGCTTGCAACCTCTTGTGTCAGAAATTGTTCAAAGATAAGCTAGGATCTAGTTTCAGGATATCTCTTTGAAGTCTACACTGATAGGCATCCCAGGATACTCTCACTCCCAACTGTCTATTTCCTCTTGTTGTCTAACTTAATTCCTTTCGGGACTACAATTACTTACAGACATTCACAGCTCCAACACCTTCACACAACCTGGGGAAAGGAGAATGAACAATATTAAATGGGAAGTGGCGAGATATATCTTCTGTAAAAAATATATGGCCTCAAATGCTAATGGGAGTTTTGTATAAAGAGATACAAACTGAGGGTAAATATGATCATAGTAATCTTGAGTATGAATGGAGAATGAAGAATGGAGAATCATTGTATATAAAGAAGGTAGTCTTAGTCCTCAGGAAGTAAGGCCTGACCCAGGGATTCACCTTTGCTCCTCGCCCTCCAACAAGCGTTTGTAGGTAGCTATCTCAATGTCCAGTCCCAGCTTGGAGTTCATGACCTCCTGGTACTCCTTCAGCAGACAAGCCATGTCTTGCTTGGCCTTCTGAAGAGCTTCCTCTAGCTCTGCCAGTTTGCAACGAGCATCATTGAGGGCAGCCTCACCTTGCTGCTCAGATTGTGTCACAGCAGCCTCCAGTTTGGTATTCTGGGGGAACACAAGAATAAGGGGAGTTGTTGTAAAATTGTCCTGGAATCATATTCTCCCCAATAGAGGCAAATCTAATTATTCTTCTATCTTTGGGCAAAACTCCAACCTGCTTTTCCTTTCTCCTCTTCCGTCTCCCTCCTCCAAGTCCACATCAACTAGACTAGAAAGATAAAGGCTACTCTCCAGGAGAAAGTTCCCAGCATCCTGCTGCCATTCATCTTAGTACAACCCCAGATAGCCTTGTGGGAAAGTTCTTCTTGATATCTAAACAGGATTCCTCCTGCTACGTCTCACTGAGTTCTTTATTCTTGGAGAGAATTCAGTGTCCATACCTGGCACTTGGCATTCTCCACCTCAGCAGTTAACCTCTGGATCATGCGGTTCAGCTCATTGATCTCTTCCTTGGTCCTGCGCAGACTTTCCCCATGGCGTATCACCGTGGCCTTCATCTCCTCACACTGAAGGGGGGGAAGGGAAAGGGTGGTAGACAGCATTCATACATAGGTATACAAAGGACCTTCACACCTTTTCCTCCCTAGAGAAGAAGACTCCATAGCTTCCCCAGGGAGGACTATTTCCAGATAAAGGGGAAATCCTTCACTATCCCTCCCATTGCTGTTAGGCAATCCAATTATAGATCTTATCAATTCACCTTCCTACTCTCCACTGCAGTTTTTCCAAACCTTTTTATTCCTTCCTAAACTTCCCATAGCTTCCTTTTCTCACACACTCCAAGATGAGAATCTTGCCTCATATTTTACATAAAAAGTGGCTATTTGGGGGGGCAGCTAAGTGATGCAGTGGATAGAGCACGGACCCTGGAGTCAGGAGGACCTGAGTTCAAATCCAACTGATACTTAACAATTACCTAGCTGTGTGATTTTGGGCAAGCCACTTAATCCCATTGCTTTGCAAAAACCAAAAAAAGTGACTATTTACCATGAGTATTCTCCTTCCCCAACTTCCTCATTTCATACCTTTTGCCTTTGCTGCTTCATGATCTAGTGACCTTACTCCTCACCAAGGGTAACTCCTCTAAGTTGTTCAAGTGATCCCATCCCTTCCTGTCTCCTCTTTCAGATTGCCTCCTCTGTTACCCTACTCTATAATTCATTTTGAACTTTCTGTTCATTTGCTGTATGCAACCATGCCTGTGTCTCCCTCATCCTTAAAAAACACCTCACTTGATTCTCCATTCCTGATCTCTTCCATTGTATCTTCTGCCCTTTGTGGCAGAACATAAAAATGTCACCCATCTGTAATAGATGTCTCTGTTTTGCCTCATTTTATTCTCTTCATAATCCCTCTCCTGACCACATCATTTCATTAAAATTACTCTTTCCAAAGTAACCAGTGATATTTTAATTGACAAATCCAATGGCCGTTTCTCAATTCTCATTCTTGTAAACCTTTCTTCAGTCTTTGATACCATGGATTATTCTCTCCTTCTTGATATTCTTATCTCTCTCAGTTTGGGGGAACTCTCTGGTTCTCTTCTTACCTACCAGACTGCTCCTCCTCAGTCTCCTTTGCTAGATACTCATCTAGAGCCTGTCCTCTGATCTTATGTGCCCCAGAGAGCTCTATCCTGGGCTCTCTCTCTCTCTCTTTCTCCTCTGTCTTCACTTATTGATCTTCTCACCAGGTTAGCTCCCATCTCTAAACTTATTATTATATCACTAATATCTCTATGACTTACAAACTTGCATCTCCAACTGCCTTTCAGTTATCTCAAACTGGATGTCTATTAGCCCTCTTAAACTAAATATGTCCAAAATAAACTCATCATCTTTCCTAAATCCTCATTCCCACTTAACTTCTTTATTTCAGTAGAGAACAATATCATCCTCCCAAACCCTCAGGCTTGCAATCTAAGTATCATCCTCAATTCAGTTCTTATATCCAATCTGTTACCGAAAGCACTCAAATTCACTACTGCAACATCTATTAAATATGCCCCTTCTCTTTTCTGAAGCTGCCACTGTTTTGTTAGAAACTTTCATCACTTCATGTCTCTATTATTTCAACTACCTGCTGGTGGCTCTGCTTGTCTCAAGTCTCTCCCCACAAATCCACCCTCCATCTAGTCATTCAAGTGATTTTCCTAAAGTGAAGGTCTGACCAGGTCACTCATTACTCAAAAAGCTATGGTGGTGGGCAGCTAGGTGGCACAATGGATAAAGTACTGCCTTTGGATTCAGGAGGGCCTGAGTTCAAATCCAACCTCAGATACTTAATAATTACCTAGCTGTGTGGCCTTGGGCAAATCACTTAACCCCATTGCTTTGCAAAAAACCAAAAATAAAAAAAAAACCCAAAACAACAACAAAAACTATGGTGGCTCTCTATTGGCTCTAGGAGCAATGCAATCTCCATGTGGAGTCTAATGCCCTTCATAACCTAGTCCCTTCCTATCTTTCCATCTTCTTTCATCTTACTGCCTTCCATATATTCTTCAATCCAGTGACACTGGTATCCTCACTCTTCCATGAGTATGCCATGCCATTCTCTGCTCCAGACATTTCTCTATTTTTCCTCTGATACCTGGCATGCTTTCCCTCTTCATCTCTGCCTACTGCTTTCTATGGCTTCCTTTTAGTCTTATCTTCAAGAAATCTTTCCCAATCCCTCTTAATTCTTATGCCTTCCTCCTCTTTTTTTTATCTCCTATTTTATCATATATAAAATATTTATATATATATGTCTTATTTGTAAGTATTTACTTGCTTGTTATATCCTCCATTAGATTGTGCCCTTGAGGGTAAGGACTGTCTTTTATCCCTTTTTTGTATCCTCAAAGCTCAAGTATGGTGTTTGGCATATGATAATTAAATATCACAGTAGATAGATCATGGGGCCTTGAGTCAGGAAGACCTGAGGTGAAATCTGGCCTAAGACCCTGACTGTATGCCCTGGACAATCACACAACTTCTGTTTGCCTCAGTTTCCTTGTCTGTATAATGAAGATAATAATATCACTTACTTATCAAGGTTGTGAGATAATAATTATGAAGTGCTTAGCCAGTGCTATATAAATGTTGGTGATTGAAATACTAATAATAAAGTTAATAAATGTTAATTAATTAATTAAATGTTAATAAATGTTAATTAATAAATACTATTTCTGGTAGGTGAGAAAGGTTTATTCACCTTGCTGCGGTACCAGGACTCAGCCTCAGCCCGGCTGCGACTGGCAATGTCATCATACTGAGCCTTGATCTCTGCAATGACACAATCCATATTGAGCTCTCGGCTATTGTCCATCTTCACCACGACAGAGGTGTCTGAGATGTGAGTTTGGAGGACTCGGAGCTCCTGCAAGAAAGGGTCACCAAAAGCTTATTTAGCCTCCCTAAAACTGTTTCTCATATCCTTCTCACTTCCCTTGTTATAGCTCTTCTGTTACTCATATCCTCAGAATTCCCCTATCCAGATAGAAAGTTCCACAGCAACGCACAAAGAGTGGGAAAGGTTATCAAGGGACACTTTGTTTTTAGTTGTCTATTGCTTATGTCCAACAGACCTACAGATTTCTTTAAAAAATTCTTTGCCTGAATATTTTAGGCAATTGAGCCCTGTTGCCTAATTTCTATCCTCCCATATTTTTGTGGGCATGGAGCTTGTGCCAGAGCTTAATTTCTTGGCAAGTTACTAGTATTTATAACCATCTCCATAGCAATTGTGAATTACACAGGTTACCTAAAATATGATGAAGAAGGATGACCTCAGGTCCCCAAGGCTATGATTTTTCCTTTGGAAATAGCTCTTCTTAGTGCATCTCCTGATTTCCTCCTTTTGTTCACTACCCTTTTAGCCACTGGACCTCACATTGGCTACTTGATTTCCTCAGAAATGAGGAAACCCTTCCTACCTTCTCACCTCACTGGACCACAATTATCCTCACCTCTTCATACAGCGCTCTCAGGAATTGAATCTCCTCTGTTAGGGCTTCTGCATTGGCTTCCAGGTCTGATTTTCGGAGGTAGGCACAATCCACATCCTACAGAGAAGAAAGGGAGGCAAATACTCTTCCTCTATCCTTCCTTCACTGCCAGTCTCTATTAGTCTCAGTTTTCACATTTGTAAAATGGGGATAATAATATATTGCCTATCTCAGGATTGTTATAAAAAACAATTCAATGATAAAATATGAGTTATGATGATGATGATGATGATGATGATGACACTAGGCATGTGGATAGTGTCAAACCTAGAATCAGCAAGACTCATTATCTTGAGTTCAAATCTGACCTCAGTTACTTAGTAAATATATGACCCTGGACAAGTCACTTAACCCTGTTTGCTTCAGTTTTCTCATCCATAAAATGATCTGAAGAAGACAAGGGCAAACCACTCAAGTATCTTTACCAAGAAAACCCCAAATGAGGTTATGAAGAGTCTGACACATTAAAATGACTTTACAATAGCAATAAAATTATTATTATTTCTCCTGTTTTTTTCCCTAAGATTAGACAGCACATTTAGCAAATTTTCATAATACCCTGTCACTGGGAGGAACTTTTGGAGGCAGGAAGGATTTCTAAGAATTGATGACATTTTGGTTGATTATATGAGAGATATAAGGTCTAAAAAGAACCTGGACAATAATGAGGAACTCTTTTAAATATGACTTTTTCAAAATACACATGATTTGGGTCCCAGATAATCAGTGATACTCATAGTTAATATTTTTCAGGAGCAATTAGAAGACACATGTTCAAGTGCTGAATTTGCTACTTAATGACTATAACCTTGGTCAAGTCATTTCTATGGGTCTGAGTTTCTTTATCTAAACAATGAGAATGGTTAGACTAGTCATTATAGTCTCTCACAGATCTCAATTTGTGTTCCTTTGATCTTAGACTAGACAGTATCAATTGAGAGAGTATAGTAACTATGTCACTGTGTTGACTAAAAAAGAGAGCAGAGGGAGAACAGGGTAGAGGGTCTGGGATTATCTTCAAATCTTACTATATGCTACATGTAAAGGGAGTATGATGTGGCAGGCAGTGCTACTATGGAGGAAAGAACTAGGACATTTGGAAAAAAGAACATCTGAAGACTGGGTTCCAAGCTGTTGGTGTGCTTTGTGATCTTGAAAAAATTCATTCAACCTCCTTCTGGGTCTTAGATTTCTAATATCTTTCACAAGAGAGTGGTACCCTTTCCCATTTCTAGTATAGGATGTCCTAGGCTCGAACACTTACCTTCTTAAGGACTACAAACTCATTCTCTGCTGTTGCCCTCAAGGCCACTTCCTCTTCATATCTAGGGGGAAGAAAAGAGAGAAGTTTGAGTTTCTGGTATACTCAGAGTTCAGGGTTTGAGAAACAGAGAGAGGAAGAAAGGAAGGAAAGCAAGAAGGAAGGAAAGGAGAGAGAAAGGAAAAAAAGGAAAAAAGAAAGGGAGGTAAGGAAGAAGGAAGAAAAGGAGGGAGGAAAGAAAGAAAGAAAAGAAGGAAGGGAAAAAAGGAAGAAAAGAGAAAGAAAGGAAGGAAGGAAGGAAAAATAAGTGAATTTGGATAAGCCCTAAATTTTATTCCCAGAATTTTGAGAATCCTAGATATCTTGGAAGCAAATAACTCTGGTGAAACGTTTATTTTTGGACTGTGAAAGGAATCTGAAGAAGTAAATTTGCCCAGTCCTCTACTTCTGTGTGCTAGAGTATTCAAACCATCCCCCCCAAGAGAACTCTTATATAAACAAAAAAATAAACAACATTCCCACCCCACCCCCCAAACTCCCAAGAAAACAAAACAAAACATCTAGGAGTCATCATTACTTCCATCTGCTAGAATATTGTAACATTTCCTTTGGGAGGAATTCTTAGTCTTTCTGCTATGCCAGGCTGCATATTCCTGCTCTCAGGAGACACTTCTTAATATAAAACTGACATTTGTTTGATTTCCTCAACTAGACCTGTGGAGGACAGGCAGGGTCATAGCTCATCCTTCTATGTTCCATACACATCCTTCTATATGTATACTGCAGTGATGGGTATACATACATAATATACATACATATATGTGCATAATATAGAATATATATGTAATATACATATTTGCTATATAAAACAAACTGTACATGTTTTAAATATTTATGTGTAGCTTCTTTTATATATAATATATAATATAAATTTATATATAATAGTATATATTATATAAAAAATAAGTTCTTAATGGATAGTTTTGTTAATTGATGATAAAGATCAGGATCTTTTTCTTTTGTTTCAATATATGGGATTAGGAGAAGTACCTCTCCTAGTTTTTAGGAGATGAAAAATCAGAAATTCAGAGAGTGAGGCAATTTGCTTTTTTTCATTGATGTTGAAATTTTCCTCTTCTAGTCCCACTACCTGAAGATGATGTGAGAGAAAGGAAATGTTGCTTAAGTCCAGAATTTGTCTACTCTCTTATCAAACAGAAGATGCCAGATGTCTTGATGTGGCATTGGCCCAATCTCCAAGTGGGATTCAGAACCAAACAACCTTACTGGAACCCTGAGAGGTAAGTACTGTTCAGTGACTAACTTTTCCCACCCTCCCTAACACCAGAGATCACCGCCAGAATCCTCTCTATCCTCCTGGGGCTATATATTCAACAACTTTCAGCAACAGAAAGTTCTTTTTGTTGCCTGACTCAAATCCTTTCTGAAGGGATTTAAATCCATTTACTATTCTTCTTTTTTTTTTTTTTTAGTTTTTACAAGGCAGTGGGGTTAAGTGATTTGCCCAAGGTCACACAGCTAGGTAATTATTATGTGTCTGTGATGGATTTGAACTCAGGTCCTCCTGACTCTAGGGCCAGTGCTCTATCCATTGTACCACCTAGCTTCCCCCCATTTCCTATTATTCTTTCCCCTCACACTCACTTCTTCTTGTATCCTTCCAGCACCTCCTGCACATGGTTGAGCTCAGATGCCAGGCGCCCACTGTCAGCCTCCACACATTCCAGTTCCCTCTTCAGGGTCTCAATGTAGCCCTGGAACAGGGGCTCCAAGTTGCTCTCACAGCACTTCCGGCTCTGGTAGAATTGCCACTTGGTCTCCAGAAGTTTGTTTTGCTGCTCCAGGAATCGTACCTACCATCCCAGAAAAGTGGAAAAGTCATCAGAGATATTCAGAGGGAGAGGACAACTCAGAATCTCTTGGAAAACATGGATTAGAATAATAGCAAATGTCTGCCAGGGGACTTGTGCCTGGGATCTCTTTCTTATTGGGTGAGGAACCTCCCCCCCCTTCCCCCTCCCTGTCCCAATGCAAGTCTTTGGCATCTTTAAGGTGACCTGAGGATCTTCCCCTCCCAGACTGATTTTTTTTTTGACTAGTTTAAAGAGGCCAGTCTCAGCCTCATTTCTCTCTTACCTAGTCTTAATCACTGAATGGGCCTTGCCTCAGTCAATTGAAACCTGTTAAAGATGCTAGCTTAAAAAGGTCAAGGTCTCCCACTGTATCCAGGGCCATCTCCAAACATTCTGTTCTATATCTTGCTACTGAACCCAGATAACTCTGGAAGAAAAAGTAAGGCTGGTGATTTTGTTTAATTCTCCCTCACTTAAATCCAATTCACTTGCATATCATGATATCTCCTTGCTGATGTCATGGTCCTCTTCCAGAATAAAGGATAAATAACAAGCCAATATCTGTCATAGAGGGGACTTGATCCCAAGACTTCAAGGCTAATAGTTAATGATCTAGCAATTATACCACAATGTCTTTTAGTATGAGAATCCTGCATGGAAAAGCCCATTGTCCAAGGACATAATCTTCTTAGAAGTTCATGGGAGGCCAGGCAAAGATTTCAAAGTGTCAGGGATCTTAAGAAATTTTGGGATAGAAGAAAGAAAACTCATCTAGATTCTAGCTGTGGTTTTTGCCATATGTTTGTGACATGAAACTTTTTCCTTCTCTGGGTCTCAGTTTTATCACTTCAAAAATGAGGTGGTTGGACTAGAAGAAGCAAAGGGACAAAGCTGTCAGGGAGCAGTGAAAGCTACCCAAATGCAAAAAGACATGGTTTGCCTCAGAAGATAGGGCATTTCTCCAGGCAAAACCTGGATAAACTACTTGTCAAGATGTTCTTGAGTGAATAGGTGGGATTCCTGTGCAGGTCTGGGTTAGACAAGATGACTTCTGAAGTCCTCTTTCTTCTATGACTAAGTGATTCCTAAGAACCCTTCCAATTTTGACACTGCAGAGTTTTTGATTCTATGAGAAAATAGTAGAGAGGTTGCACAGTCCTCCATTCCTGGAATGCTCCATCTCCTTACCTCTTGGAATTCCTGACTTTTTTCAGGGCCCAGGTTAAGCACTAATTCTTAAATGGGTCTTTTCCTAGTCCCCCCTCCCCCATTAGTTTTCTCCCATACCTTCCAAAATTACTTTGAATAAATTTTCTATTTACTTCTATTTACTATTATCTGTTTACATATTGTTTCTTCTCAGTAGAATGTAAGCTCCTTGAGGGCAGATAATTACATTTTTCTCTTTGGATCTTCAGTGTCTTGACAAAATAAGTGCTTACTGAATTGAACTGAGATAGATCTACTCTAGCCACTCTCCACCCCTTATTGGTGCCTGACTTCTAGAAGTGCCCAAATTGATTAAGTAATTCCTAGAAGAGGTTTTATTACTCAGCAAAAGAAAAAGATGCATTTTATCTCCATCTTCCCAAATGCCCATTCTTATCATCCAGTTGAATGAGAGGTACATGTTCTCCAACTAAGGACAGAACTGTTCCTCCCGTGTCTTGCTCCCCTCAGCTGCCATGAATTCTCTCTCCTCAGAAATATTATCATCTTATTTTTGTATAGCCTTTACACTTTCTGAAATCCTTTCATATTTGTCATTTTATCTTTAGGATGATTTTCATGAAGGAGGAAGGTGGAGTTATTGTCCCCATTTTTTACTGATGAAGACACTGAAGCATAGAGGTTAAATGAAATCTCCAGTGGATTACAGTCAAACACTTGGAGCTGGGCCTAGAACCCAGGTCTCCTGAAACTATTGGACTTTCTTTCTGAGGATTTGTATACCAAAATATATATTACTAACATTTGTATATTGAAACAAGTTTCTGTAGGACCCTTGCAAGTAGCCTTTGAGCTATCTTGTTTGATTCATTACCTCTCAAAATGTCATTTTTGTTTATCAAAGACCACTATATCTGGAAGGGACCACAAAGATTGGTCTAGTCTAGTCCAAATCTTCCATTTGGCTGATGAAGAAATGAAGGCTCAGAAAGACTTAGTAATTTCTAGAAGTAGAATCCTACACTTCTATTCATGAATCTCTCCTGAGCTTCCACAAAATCCTCCCAGAAACTAGCTCCATATCTGTGTCTTATTCTTTTTGGTCCAAGGATATGGAGACCCCACAGAAAATGAATCAGGGTCAGGGACTGGGGAATCTGCCCAAATGGGGATGAAAAGGGAGTGGCAATATGAGCCTCTGGATATGTGGCCCTGCAATCTGGCCCTCTGGGCCTTTACTAGACCATATAGGGTCAGAGTATTAAAGGCTGAATTAAAGAACATTAATTGGGATCTAGCCCAACCATTCATTTTTATAAAAGGGAAACAGAGGCTCCTAGGGGACTAAAGTTTTGCCTGCCCCACAAGAAGTTGTCTGACCCCAGTTCACCTTGTCAATGAAGGCTGCGAACTTGCTGTTGAGGCATTTGATCTGCTCCTTCTCCTCATGCTTCACGCATTGGGCATTGGGGTCGATTTCCAGGTTGAGGGGGGTCAGGAGACTCTCGTTGACAGACACGGTGGTGATGCAGGGGGGGCTGGGCCCGCACACTCCCCCAGAACGATAGCCAAAGCTGCGGCCACAGGAGCCGGCCCGGTATCCCCCGCAGATGCTGCGGCTGCTAAAGCCGGTCAGTCCCCTGTAGCAGGACACCCCTCGGTAGGGAGCAGCGCTGATGCAGCAGCGGTCGCCCATCCTAGGGATAAAGGCTGAACAGGAACTGAAGTTCTGGATTCTGCAGCTGGAGGTCGGGCGGAAAGAACGGCAGGACATGATGCTTCTGGAGAAGGGGGAAGAGGTCAAGAATGGAGGTGACACCAGGTTGTCTATGTGGAACTGATGCCCTCCCTTTTCTTATATTCCCCAGCCCGATGGGGTTGGGCAGCATAAAAAGTCTGAGGAAGCATTTATGAGCTTGAACTCCTTCTATTATACACTCCTTGTATAGTAAGTATTTGTAGTGAGCTTCTCTTGGGAACTCCTTCTCCCTTCCTCCGCCCCTCCCCCATAGGGACAGATATCAAAGCCAAGTTAACCTATCAGCCCCTATAAAATAGCTTTCTTCTCCTGCCCTACTGTTTTATGGAATAGGGGAATAGAGTGAAAATTAAAAAACAATTTCTGTCCTGATGTCCCTAATTGGACCATAGGAAGTTGGACCTTTCTCTCTCTCTCTCTCTCTCTCTCTCTCTCTCTCTCTCTCTCTCTCTCTCGCTTTAGGGCAAGCAGCCAGAAGATGGAGGGTGGGAGCTATTCTCAGTGGATGGACCATGTAGGATTTCTGAAGTGATGAAATTTGAATCCTGATACCTTAAGCATCTCTCCCTTCCTTTCTTCCTCAGCTCCACTTCCCTCCTCTGTCCAGGAGGCTGTCCGATCAATTTCATCTATCACTGAAAGCTGGAAAAAAAATCCTTCTAGAATTTTTCTGTACTCAATTTGCAAAGGCTTTGTCTCATTCAGGTTTCATTCTGTATTAAGTTTAACTTATTTTTCAGTAGGATGGAAGAGAACTCTTGCTTTCCCAAGTATTTAAAAAAACCCCAACCATTTCTTTCCTCAGAATTCAGTCAAGTCATTCTTTCTTTAACAAGTGTGCTAGATGCTAGGGAAGATGGTTACAAGATGTCTCATTCTGAATGCTTTCCTGTGCTACTCTCCCTCTTCCCTGTCCTCTCAGGACTGCATTCCCTTTGGATGGTCCCTGTTTCTGTGCTTTTGGTTTGTGTATATTTTCCATGTGAGATTGGGGGCTCCCTAAGGGTAGGTTGACTCATTAGTAGAAGTAGGAAGGATCCAGGGGAATCAACTAAACCCCATTTTTTTATAGGTGAAGAAAACTGAGGCTCAGAAAGGAAAAAAAAAATTTCTTACCCAAGAGCTTACCGATATTAAATGGCAAAAGTCAGGATTTAAAAACAAACCTGACTCCTAATCTAACCAGTTTTAGAGTTGGTGCCATTTTGTTTGGAGACAAGAGGATAAATTCTTTGAACTCTGTATTTGTTGGGGAAAACAGGCCTCCCCACATTAAATTTTTATCTGTGTGTTTGGTCAGAGCTGAATCTTTCCAGAGGAGTGTACAGTTCATAGGCCCCAATTAGGGAAGCTGATGATGAACTTAATTAGCAAAAAACTCTGAGTGAAGACTCATCAGCATCATTGCAGATGAAGCCAGCCTCTTTTGCTTCCTTTACTTTTAACTTCACCTTGTCATCGAGCAGAAATCAATTGACTCATAAAGCCCTAGAGAGCCCCTTATCCAACTCCCTGCCTACTGGATGTAGGGAAGGAGCAGCCATTCTCACTCTTATTCCTTATTTCAGAACTTCCATCCCAGGTGCCCAGAAAATCCTCTATCAAAGTCCACCCTAAGAACTCTTTCCTTTCTCCTGCTGTGGTCTGACCTGAATCCCTTTGTTGTAGATCAAGCTTATCTTCTCAATTCTGTTCTGTTGAAGATAGTTTTGAGTCTTGCTGGAGAAAGGAGAAGATTCTGGCCACAAAAATATTCTTTTGTTTTCTTTCATCTTCAGTTCTTCCCTCTCCCCATTGCATTGTCACTATAGAGAACATTCTTAACAAGAGTTAATGGTATTTGTTGTATTATTATTTTTTGTTTCATTTTCCTCTTTGGGTTCTTCCCATTGAGATAAAATGATTGATTTTGAAGCATAAGATTCAAATGAGATTTTGACAGGGAACAGAAATAAAAGATGAAGGTGGCAAAGGTGATAAAAAATCTGGCAAGGGTTGGGATTTTAGTTGGTCACAAGCAGGGACACTTTGTATAAGCTATTTTGGGCTCAATAGTTGGTTATTAAATTTTCAGTGTAAGAATTCGCACCACAGAAATTGACAAATGCTACAAATCAGGGCTTGATTAATTGCTTCATTGATGATTTAAAGTAAATAAAGTTGTGGAGAAAAGGGCAATAAAGAGGATTAAATTTAATGTGCCACAAGAAAATTTTAGGAGAGGGAGAGGGAGTTGTTTATTATGCACTAGTGTGCCCCTGTCCACGACTTAATAAAGTGTCATAGTCACAGAATCACAGAGCTGAGAGGAACCTTGTAGGCCATCTAATCTTTACTAAAATATTCTTGTTTAAGAGTAAACATAATACCACCCCCCCCAAAATATAGACCTGCATGAGCGATAATGTAAAGGAGAGAGTAAAAACTAAAATGAAAAATGAAAAAAAAATAGTAGGTGTGGCCAGGTGGCACAGCAGACGGAGCACCCACCCAAATCTGGTCCCAGACATCCAACATTCACCCAGTTGTGTGACCCTGGCCAAGCCACCCCAACCCCATTGCCTTGCAAAAACTAAAAAAAAAAGACCCAAAATAAAATAAAAATGATAATAATAGTAGGGGCAGCTGGGTGGCAGACAGTAGGTCATGTAATCTAAGGTGTATTTATCAAAAGGAAAATCTCCACTAAAACTTACCCAACTAATAGTCATTCAGCTTTTGGAAACCCTCTTGTGAGGAAGAAATCTGCTTTTGGAGGCATCTTTTGGAGAATTCTAATTACTAGGAAGTTTTCCCTTGCCACAAACCTAAGTATACTTTACAATTTTCACCTGATCTTCTGGGAGCAAGAAAAGCAAATTCATTCCTTTTTCCATAAGGTAGGCCTCCAAAATAATTGAAGATAGCAATCATACCCCCACTGGCTCTTCAAATAGCTCCAGTTCCTCCAAGCAATCCCTCTGTGGCATTAAGGGCCCCTAGCCACACTGTCTGCCCTCTTTTGGACACCCTCTAGTTTAACTATGTCCTTCCTAAAACATGATTCTTGGAACTGAACCTAGTACTCCAGGTCTGATCTGACCAGTGCAGAGTACAATGGTGCTTCCTCTTCCCTAGTCATGGATACCATTACTTTCCCAATGACTGGCTTCATTAAATTTTGAAATACCTTACAATTGTCTTTGTGTTTCCAGCACCTAGCCAGTAGTCAGCACATAGTAGGCATTTAATAAATGGTTGATTTGTCAATTGATTTACATAATCCCCATGCATTGAATGTTCTCTCACCTCAACCTTCATTTTTTAGAATCCCTAAATCTTTTTATGGTTCAGTTTAGGTGCTCCTTCCTACATGAAACCTTTCTTTATTCTTTGGATGGTTAATCCTGCCTTACCTCACAACAAATTATTTTGCATTTACTATGTATATATTTTAATTTTAATGTTGTATCAGCCAGTACAATGTAAACTTGCTAAAGGCAGACATAGTTTTCTTTTTCATCCTTGTATCCTTTCTATCAACCTGGTCTTGTTGAACTAAAACAAATGGGAAGCTATTGGAGAGTTTGTTCAGGGAGAGAAACAGAGTTGCAATGGCAAAGATATGTATAATGTTGAATGAATCAATGTACAAAGAACCATTACAGGATCGAGGGAGTCTGGATAACTTTCAGGACATTTGCACTTACTATGCTCCTCCTTAGGAAATTCTAAGCTTTGGACCTAGGCATGTAGGTAAAATTCAGTCCTGAACATAACCTGACATCTGAAGGAGAGATCAGACTCTTATAAACTCTCTGGCTTTTGATACCACCAGGGACAGTCTTTTAAAATTCAGATTTAAGAGTACTTCCAATGCTTAACATGCCTAGCAAATAGTAAGTAATTAAAATTCATTTTCATTCATTCATTCTAATATATGTTCTATTAAATACAGGATGTCTTTAATATTTCTGCTTTTCTACATTTGCTTATGAGGTTTTCATGCCCTAGTCCATGGTCAGTTTTTGAATTGACTAGCACACAGTTAAGAAGTGTACATTTGTTTGGTTTTTGTATTTCCATTTAGTAATTGCCAGAGTTCTGCTGTGTGTGTGTGTATGTGTGTGTGTGTTATGTGTATGTGTATGTATGTGTGTGTCTATACACACATTTATATACATGCATATATATTTGTATTTATTTAACCATATTCATTTATTCTACAGAAATCCTTCTCAATTTCACAGTTTTTTTATCAGTAATTAGTGTTGAGAGAATTATCTCCCCTACATACAAAATGCAGATTTTGCAATCAAGACAAAGTATATCTATATTTTCTTAGATTCTATTCAAGTCTTTAATGTTTTTCTTGTATTTTTTCCTGGAGGTGATTGATTGATTAATTCTATTTTTCAGTTCATCTTTTGATTTTAATGGATTTGAGCAGCCTTCCTTTATGATTTCTTGGAGCCAGTTATTTAGTTTGATTATTGTTTACAGGGAGTTCTATGATTTTTAGGGTTTTTGCAAGGCAATGGTGTTAAGTGGCTTGCCCATGGCCACATAACTAGATAATTATTAATTGTCTGAGACTGGATTTGAACTCAGGTACTCCTGACTCCAGGGCTGGTGCTCTATCCACTGTGCCACCTAGCCACCCCGAGTTCTATGATTCTTAAGTTATCTTTCCTCAACCTGTTTTCTGAGTCAGTTTTTAAAGTAGATGCATTTCTTTTTCTTCTATTTTTTTAATATCTTAGGACTTTGTTCTAACATTTCTTGTTGTCTCATGAAGCCATTGATTTCTGTTTGCTCCATTTTATTTTTCAGAAAATACAATATTTGGTAATATTTTCTATTTTCTGTTTTGTGTTATCTAGTCCCCTTCCTTTATTTTCTTCTAGAGTTATTTCAATTCTAATTTCATTTTTTTGTCTTGTTTCATTTCTTCCAGCTATTCTTTAATCCTTTCAGTCATGCCATTCTTTTCCTCTGAGACTTTCTTTTTTTCTTTTTGTGGTTATCCCTTAGGCTTCTTTTAAGTCAGTGGTTCTTAATGTGGTTTTAATGAATTCATTTTAAAAATAATTTTGATAATTGTATTTTAAAAAATAATTGTTTTATCTGTAAAAACAATTGTTTTATTTGATTTTATGCATTTTGACAAGTCAACAATCATTTATTTATTAGGTGCTTACTATGTGCCAGGCTCTGTGTTTATGAAATAAATTATTATTCCTTGAAGGCATCTAGAAGTTTCATCAGATAGTTAGGAGACTCTATGACACAAAAAGGTTAAGGACTACTATCTTAAATCATAATCTTTTTTTGACTTTTTCAGGGTTTCTTTTTTTATTCACATTTTTTCTTGTGTGGCTACTTCTCCCATTGTTAGAGAACTGCAAAAGGATTTGTTCCAGCTTACCTGCTTTGAATACTTTCTCAAACTCTGCTTAATGGTATTGGTCTTCCCCCCCCCCCATACATTAATGTGGCAGGGAAAAGCCAGTGGTTCCAGATCTTGATCTTGGTCCTCTTGGCAGAATAGGGGTGAAGTAGGTGAGGGGGTGGAGTTAGGGACTAATAGGCATTCATCATTTTGCTGCCAGTTCCTTTGGCCTTTCTGAGAGTGTACAGCCCTGAACAACTGATGGAGCTGGTTGATGGAGGCATGTAGGGAACAGAAAGCCAAAGCATCATTCTTAAGTGAATCAGTGTACTAAGATGTTGAGGGAGATAGATAAAAGTTTAGTTAAGATTCAATCCATTCCATCATAGTGTTTATAATTGAACAAAGGGACATGCTATATAGATTGACCACTATAATGCAAAATTACCCTTTGATTATTTCCTGAGGTACAAACCAAATGAGGTCTAATGGGGGCAGAAAGGTCTCTTTGGATAGAATCTATGAAAGGACTGGAAAGTACATGAGAGAAATACTTCTATATTTTATTTGTTTTTCTGTTTTTTTAATTTTTGGCAAGGCAATGGGGTTAAGGGGCTTGCCCAAGGCCACACAGTTAGGTAATTATTAAATGTCTGAGGCCAGATTTGAACTCAGGTACTCCTGACTCCAGGGCTAGTGCTCTATCCATTGCGCCACTTAGCTGCCCCCATGCTTCTATATTTTAAAATAAAGTTTTGATAATCATTCATAGTTGTTCTGGACCAGGAGCAGGGAGACTGGGGTCTAATTCCATGACCTCTTGCAAGTTATTTCTCCTTCCCTGAAAGTCAGTTTCCAGGTGGTTAGATGGATAGAATTCTGTCCAGTGTCCTGATACCTCAAACTTTTATTTAGGTATATGTGATCTTGTCATTTAATCTCTCTCTCAGTCCCTTCAATCATTTATAAAACATGAAAATAATAAAATTATATAGCACCTACCTTACAGGGTTGTTGTGAGGATTAAGAGAGAAAAAATATATGAAGTATTCCTTTTTTAATTATCTTGGATCATTTATTGATCAGAGTAGTCAAGTCTTTCTCAGCTGATCATCATACAACATTGCTGTTATTATTTACACTAATCTCCTATTCTTTAATACATTTTCCTATCTACCTACATTTTATGGGTGAACTTATGCTATTCACATTCTCAGTTATGATTGTTGTTTTTCCCTTCATTCCTTTTTCTTCTATTTCTTTTTTCTCTTTCTTTCCTATCCCTTCTTAATATATTCTTCCCTTTTAAAATCATTTTCAACAAGAATGTCCACTCCACTCCATTTCCCATTCATTGTAAAAGCTGTTCCTTGTGCTTTTTTTTTTTTGCATGAGAAAATTTCCCCCATTCTGCTTCTACCTTCTCCCTTCTTCCAGGACATCCCTCTTTCTCATCCCTTATTTTTCTGGAGTTTATTTCAACATATATATATATATATATATATATATATATATATATATATGTATATATATATATACATACATACATATTTAAAAAATAAATTTATTTATTTTTGAATTTTACAATTTTTCCCCAAATCTTTGCTTCCCTCTCCCCACTCCCACAGAAGGCAGTCTGTTAATCTTTACATTGTTTCCATGCTATGCATTGATCTAAACTGAATGTGTTGAGAGAGAAATCATATCCTTAAGAAAAAAAATAAGAGATAACAAGATTACATAATAAGATAACATTTTTTTAAAGTTAAAGGTAGTAGTAGTCTTTGGTGTTTGTTCAAACTCCACAATTCTTTCTCTGGATACAGATAGTATTCTCCATCACAGATACCCCAAAATTGTCCCTGATTGTTGTACTGATGGAATGAGAAAGTCCATTAAGATTGATCATCACCCCCATGTTACTTTTATGGTATACAATGTTCTTCTAGTTCTGCTCATCTTGCTCAACATCAGTTCATGCAAATCCTTCCAGGCTTCTCTGAATTTCCATCCCTCCTGGTTTCTAATAGAATAATAATGTTTCATAACATATATATATATATATATATATGTATATATCACAATTTGTTCAACCATTCCCCCAATTGATAGACATTCATTCAATTTCCAATTCTTTGCTACCACAGAGCTGCTATGAATATTTTTGTACAAGTAATGTTTTTACCCTTTTTCATCATCTCATCAGGGTATAGACCCAGTACTGGATCAAAGGGTATGTACATTTTTATTGACCCTTGGGCATAATTCCAAATTGCTCTCCAGAAACATTGGAGTTCATTCCAATATTATTGAGTCATACCCATGCTTTCTGTATATATAAACTCCTTTTAACTGACCTAATAATGATAAAATTCTTAGGAGTTACATGAATCAGCTTTTTCACATAAGAATGCAAACAGTTTAACCTTATTGAGTTCCTTATGATTTCTCTTTCATGTTTACCTTTTTAAAGTTTCTTGAGTCTTGTATTTAAATGTCAATTTTTTTTATTCAGTTCTGGTGTTTTCATCAGGAATACTTGAATGCTCTCTATTTCATTAAATAACCATTTTTTTATCCCTGAAGTATTATATTTAATTTTTCTGGTTTAAAGTTGGGTTACACTTATTGGGGAGAGGAGACCATGTTCCAACTTTTGGCTTTTTGTGCTGCTAAGTTCTGGGGTGAACATGTTTTTGATGATTTCAAGATGATGTGATCTGGGGAGAGGTGAGGTCACTACTCTCCTGATGTGTACTCTGACCTTTACTCAAGAAGGGCCCCTAGTCTCCTAGCACTAGTATTCCTCTTGATTCTGGAACTGGACTAGGTCCTGTACTCTTCTGCAGCTGCACTTGTTAGTAGTGACCCTAGCAACCTTGGAAATTTGATGAGGGCCTTTGCTCCCCTGTGACAGATGAAAAATGCTCCTTTCTATCCTAGAATGCTATGCTGAACTGCATATAGGCAAGAGAGTTGCTATTCAGCACCAGCTAGAAAAGGGTAGCCTGGGGTCTCTTTCTGACCAGTTGTCATATGGCTCTTACCATTTCTAGACTGACAGCTCCTGAAGCTCCTGCTGTTGCTATTGTTGCATATGTCCACTGTAATGGTCCTTCATCTCAGACCTCTCTTTCTAACCTCCTAAGTTTTGGTAGACTGAAAAAATGTCTCACTCTGACCTTTTGTTGACTTTGTCACACCCAGATTTTAATGGAGGCATTATTTTATAGTTGTTTGAAGAGGAATATTGAGGGAGAGTTCAGCTGGGTTGCTGCTTCTAATCTACAATCTCTCTCTCTTTTTTTTTAATGTTTTTGCAAGGCAAACGGGGTTAAGTGGCTTGCCCAAGGCCACACAACTAGGTAATTATTAAATATCTGAGGTCGGATTTGAACTCAGGTACTCCTGACTTCAGAGCCGGTGCTCTATCCACTGTGCCACCTAGCCACCCCACTAATCTATAGTCTTGAGTTATAAACTTTTAATTTCCAGTTCCTAAATATGACATTCAAGGGTTCTCATCAACAGGCAAGTCATTTCTCCTTCCCTGAAAGTCAGTTTCCAGGTGGAAACCTCTCTCTAACCTAAATTCTTATTGCTTTCCAATGAATTTACTGTTTTTCAATGAAAGTTAGCCCCCCCACCATGGTTTTCCATAAATACTCCATACTCTTTTTTTTTACTTTCATATATACTTTGAATTCCCTTCTTCCTCCTTGTCTGTCTTATTCCTAAAATTTTATTCTAGTTTGTCTGCTTCCCTAAAACCCTTTCTCCCTCCTCTTTGATTGGTTTACTCCTTAGCTTTATTTTAGTTTGTCTACTCCCAACAAACCCTTCCTGATTATATAATTGTACCATAATTATCTTCCCTTGATTTATAATTTCCATAACACATAGGACCTTTAATAAATCTTGCTCTTCATTCTGCCCAGTCTTTTATCACTCTTCTTATTAATAAAATTATAATAATAGTTTACATTTGTTGAGAACTGTATGATTACAAGGTACCTTCACATACAAGTCTTTGAGTACAGGTAAGGCAAGTATACTTATACCCATTTTATAGGAGAGGAAACAGAGGTTAAGTGACTTGCCCATAGTCACTCAGTGAATAGGTTTTAGAGCCAGGACTCAAAGTCAGAAATAGCCTTTCACTATTCCAAAGGCTTTCTGTTTCCCTAAGTTGACTGTAGGCTTCTTAAAGGTGGGGATTTTGCCTTCTTTTTCCTCTGATTTCCCTACCAGAGATTGACACAGTACCATTCTATAGAAGACATTTGCCAATTATTTTTTCACATGATGTACCCTCTGTCACAGTGAATTTGAACCAAAAAAAACAGTAGCCAGGATTTAACAATGATTGGGTCATTTTCTCCAGTTTAAGCAGAATCTTGAGATGATAAGATGAAACCACCATGATCCTGGCAAAAGACTGAGATAGTACTCAAACCACATGGGAGACAAGGATTCTGAGAGATCCTTGGTCAGAAGCCCTGCACTTGGATCTTAGAGAGAAGGTTGGTGAAAACTCTTGCTCTTGCCATCATGATAGGGCATGGCTTCATGGCTGACTGTATAAAAAAGAATCGATGGGGATATTTCAATCTAGGTATATTGGAACCAAGCTGTTTCAAACATGTTCAGCTGTGTCTATATTTACTAGTAGATAGATGGATGATGGGTTGGGAAGCTGGTTGGAACCCAGCTACATATCTATACAAGCCAGGAATTGGGGGGGGGGATGGATGGGGAAGGAGAGATAAAAAGATCTACTTTCAATCTTTAGATATCAAATTGATTCTCAGCTTCTGCCAAGGAAGGTGTTTCCTCCCCTCCCACCCCCACCCCCTCCCTCAGGTTGGTTTAAAGAGCCTTATCTCATTGACCATTTCCCTACAAAGTTAGAGTTTTTGATTGTTATACTTTGATTTGTTCTTTCTGGTGTCTCCAGGTTGTATGTAAGATGACTAGGGAAAGCTGAGCATAAGGAAATTGTCTCATAAGTTTGGCCCTTGTAAAAAACCTCCTCCATGAAGGGGTTTTGTGTTTAGGAGAGGAAAATTGGGCAAGGTCTCAGCTTCTGTAGCCCAGTGCTCAATAATTCACTTGGTCATTAACTCACTTAGCAGGTCAACAGGGACACCTGCTGTGGAGGAGATTGTTTATGAAGCCAAATTAATGAGACAATTTTCCCTGTGCACAACTTGCCTGGGATTTCATTCACACATATGGTCATCCCACCTGTTACCTAGCCTGCAGCTACACCTCAAGACAAAACTCATTGGATCCTTACTTCTTGAATTCTTGGTCTGACCTTAAGGGGTCTAGAGATTGACCCTATAAGCTGACTGATAGGAATGGTGGTGGTGTTGGACCATGGAAGGGCAAGAAAGTTGCGTAAGAATAACTTACTTAGCAAAGTTGAGTATTTTCCTGAATGAAATGACCTTGGAAGGAGGTCTGGAATGAAGTGTTCCAGAGGTCTAAGCAAAACAAGGAGGTGATGAAAGTCCTTGAGTCACAAACTAAGGAGAAAAGAAATCTTTTTAAATAGTATTTTATTTTCCCCAATTAAATGTAGAGATGATTTTCAACATTCACTTTTATAAAATTTTGAGTTCCAAGTTTTGTCACCCTTCTTTTGCCCCCCCCACTTCCTAAAATGGTAAGCAATTTGATATGTGTTATATATGCCTCAATCTGCATACAGAGTCCATCAGTTCTTTTGGATCACATTTCCCATTGTGAATTTTTTATAATTGTCTTGGATCATTGTGTTGCTGAGAAGAACTAAGTCAATCATAGTTGGTCATCCCATCATGTTGCTGCTACACCCATACAATATTCTTCTGGTTTTGTTCATTTCGTTTTCCTTGGTTCATTTAAGTCTTTTCAAGTTTTTCTGAAATCTTCCTGAGCATTATTTCTTACTGCATAATAGTACTGCATTACATTCATAAAACTTTTTCTGCCAATCCCTAATTGATGGGCATCTCCTTAATTTCCATTTTTTTTGCCTCTACAAAAAGGGCTGCTATAAATATTGTTGCACATGTAGGCCCTTACTCATTTTTTTATGATCTCTTTGGGATACAGACCTAGTAGAGGTATTATTGGGCAAAGGCTCAGTACAATTTGATTGCCAAATTTCTCTTTATTAATCCATAACTCTACCAATAGTTCTTTAGTGTCCCAATTTCCCCACATTTCCAATATTTATCATTTTCCTTTGCTGTCATATTAATCGATCTGATTTGTGTGAGGTGTTTCAATTTGCAGTTCTCTAATCAAAAGTGATTTAGAGCATTTCTTCATATGATTATAGACAATTTTGATTTCTTCATCTGAAAACTGCCTGTCTGACCATTTAGCAATTGTGGAATTATTTGAATTCTTACAAATCTGACTCAATTTTCTTTAAATTTGAGATACTTGCTGTAAAATTGTTTCTTAGCTTTCCTTCTAATCTTGGTTGCATTGGTTTTGTTTGTGCAGAACCTTTTTAATTTAATATAATCAAACTCATTCATTTACATCTTCCAATGCTCTCTATTTCTTGTTTGGTCATAAAATTTTCCTTTCTTCAGTATTCTGACAGGTAAGTTATTCTTGCTCTCCTAATTTGCTTATGGTATCACCCTTTATTTCTAAGTCCCCTTTTTGATCTTTTGTACTTGTTGTGAGAAATGTAGGGCATTGGTCTTACAGGGTATGTGTGTGTGGGTCCCTAGGGAATCCATTACAAAGGGGGGAATGGCCCCAGCTAATCACAAAACTGGGAGTTTTTCTAATCTTATTCCAGAGATGACAAATCCAAGATTAGAAGAACTCAGTTCTCAATCAGTCAAGAGTGACCTAGAAATCTTGACCAAATGCAACTGAGTTTGTGCAGTTAGGCAATTGAATATTATCCCATATACCCACTGTGACGATTGGGATCCATCAGCATATCATATCATGTTATGGGGGGGATCATATTAGGGGCATGTCATGAGATGGGCAGACCTTTTAGATTGTAACTTAAACTCTGAGAGCCTATGAAAATCCAAGAGGGAGGGGAAAGAGTTTCTGAAGACTATAAATTACCTGATGTTCTAATGCTACCTTGTGCCTCATGCTAGGTAAGGCACCCATATCTCGCAAGGTTCGTGAATAAAATCTACAATTTTCTCTCACTTCAGCAGGTTTTTCTTTTTTTTTTAATAGATAACACTTGGTACATGGTATAAGATGTGGCTCTATATCTGGGTTCCAGTTTTCCCAATAGTTTTTGTCACATAGTGAGTTCTTATCCTAAAAGTTTGTATCTTTGAGTTTATCAAACACCAGATTACCACGCTCATTTACAACCGTGTCTTGTGTATCTAAATTATTCCATTGATTTACCACCCTATTTATTAGTCAGAATCAGATAGTTTTGATGATTACTGTTTTATAATTTAGTTTGGGTTCTGACAAAGCTAGGCCATCTTCATTTGCATTTTCCCCATTAATTTCCTTGATATCCTTGACCTTTTATTTTTCCAGAAAGAAAAGTCTTGAAGGTCTATAGAAGAGAAAGTGTTTGTGCTTTTCCTGACTCTATAAGTCAGAACCAGGAGCTCTGGGTGCAAAGTGGTAGATTTGGGCATCAGGAGGTTTGTAGATAAATATTTGGTCTCTCCTAAAAAAAGTACAAGACATATTTTTTTTAGTTTCATCCACATCTTTAATATATTCTCCACCACTTTTGTAAGAGCACACAATCAACAAAACAATAAATCAAGTCTTGATTTATAGTGTTTGCTGTTTTCCAAATAACAAATATTTTGAAAATTTAAATCACTGGCTTCCAAATTCAAGTTTGACCAGGCTCTAAAACATCCCTGGAAACATTTCTCAACAATGAAATCTAAGTTGCTTCAGTTTGCAATGGCTTCCACTCACTGGAAGTCTTAATACAAATACTAGATTACTTAACTTGGGTAAATGGACACAAAGATCATTAGGCCTAGGCGTAGTCAATTTTCAATCCTCTGCCCTCATGGAGGAGGGGTAGGTAGTCCAGATAATCCCATATCACTTACAATTGACTCTAAGTTATGTTTTTGTGAATCTTACATGTGAATGTTGTTATTGAGAATTAATAGTTTTTCCTATAAAATAACAAGACTGCTCAGTGAGGAGTTGGAAATCATCACCTTTCATACCAAAGCAAAATATCAACCTGGGAAACAGAGCGGGGTTTCTCTAAAGTCTACTCTGACGAGTTTACATGTTCCCTGAAGCTTATTAGGAGTAATTACATTTAAGCAGTTCTTTTTCACCTCAATACTGTAATGGGTAGTGCTAGCATTCTAATTTCCATGTTTCTGTGGAAGAAACAAGGTCAAAGACACAGTCCTCAGATCTAGTTCTTTGGCTTTAAATGTGGCATTTTTTGGGTTTTGTTTTTCTGTTATATTGCATGGTTCTTGATAAGTTGATAGCAAGATTTACCTTGGCAAAGCTAGGGAGGATACTTGAGAAATCTAAATTCAAAACATTTACTAAGTTCCTACTATGTATCAGAACAACTGTGCAAAATCTGACTTGTCAATGGTGTCCAATAAATGACAAGTTCTTTTAATTGGAACTATGACTCCTTCTGTATTCCTGCTCCCCATTATCCTACCTCTAAAACCCTAGCAAGGGATCACGGAGGCTGCTGCAAATATTTATGAACCTAGCTGATTCTTTAAATGTGTTACTTTAACATTGATCTATACTCTGGTCTTATGTGAAAACTTACTCTTTTATAGGATTATATTTGTGTGAAGTTTACAAACTTTGTGAGTTTTTAAATTTTGAAAGCAAGAGGTTTTCTTTTTTTAAAAATTTATTTATTTTGAATTTTACAATTTATCTCTTAATCTCACTTCCCTCCTCCTACCCCCCCCCCAGAAGGCAGTTTGTTAGTCTTTACATTTTTTTCATGTTATACATTGATCTAAGTTGGATGTGATGAGAGAGAAATCATATCCTTAAGGAAAAAGAATAAAATATGAGATAGCAGAATTACATAACAAGATAACTTTTTTTGTAAATTAAAGGTAATGATCTTTGGTCTTTGTTTAAACTCCACAATTCTTTCTCTGGATATAGATGGTATTCTCCACTGCAGATACCCCAATATTGTGCCTGATTCTTGCACTGGTATGAGCAAGTCCATTAATGATTATCACCCCCATGTGAAAGCAAGAGGTTTTCATAAAGAAATCAGAAACATTTGGAATCATGGAAAAATTGTATATTACTCCTCTAGAGAAGAGGGAGGGAAGGAGGGAAGAAAGGGAGAATGGAGAAAGGAAAGAAATATTTATTAAGTACTTACATTGTATAAGTCATTGTATCAAACTTTACAAATATTATATTACATTACATTACAAATATTACAAATATTCTTTCATTTTATTCTCACAATACTGGGAAGCAGGTGCTATTATTTTCCCTATTTTACGATGAAGAAATGAAAGCAATGAGAGATTCAATGTCTTGTGTAGGGTCACATAGCTAGTTAGACTCTAGGACCAGGACTCTGTGCACTGTGGTACCCAATAGCTGGTGTAGCTTCACCTCCTCTGAAGCAGACAACTCTTGACTTTCTTGAAGGCGAATTGGAAAAATGCTGGTAAGGGATTTGAGCTCCAATAAAAATATTCTATGAGATTTAATCTGTGAAGACAAGATTTTTCCTGGACTATTTGCTGGCCTCAGCCAGATTTAAAACAAAAATACTATTTTATTTTTCCCAATTACATGCCAAGACAATTTTTTACATTCATTTTGATAAGATTTTGAGTTCCAAATTTTCCTTCCTCCCCTTTGCTTCTGAAAATGGTAGGCAATTTGATAAAGGTTATACAAATGCTATCATATAAAACATATTTCCATATTAGGATTAGTGAAAGATGAAACAGATCAAAAGAAAAAAATCGCCAAAAAAGTTTAAAACCTTTGCTTTGATTTGCATTCAGAGTCCATCAGTGTTTTGTTTTGTTTTTTTTTGCAAGGAAAATGGGGTTAAGTGGCTTGCCCAAGTCCACACAGCTAGGTAATTATTAAGTGTCTGAGACCAGATTTGAACCCAGGTACTCTTGACTCCAGGGCCGGTGCTTTAACCACTGTGCCACCTAGCTGCCCCAATCAGTGTTTTTTTTTTTTTTAATTTGAATGTGATTGCATTTTCATTTGAGAGTTCTTTGCATTTGTCTTAGATCATTGTGTTGCTGAAAAAAGCTGTGTCATTCACATTTGATCATCTTACAATGTTGCTGATATGGTATGCAATGTTTTCTTGGTTCTGTTCTTTTTACTTTGTATCAGTTTGTACAACTCTTTTCAGATTTTTCTGAAATCTGCCTGTTCATCATTTCTTATTGCACAATAGTATTCCAGTACAGTTATATATTACCACTTGTTCAGCCATTTCCCAAATGTTGGACATCCCTTCAATTTTCAATATTTTGCCACTACAAAAGGGTTGCCTTTTATACAAATAAATATAAATATTTTTACACATGGAAGTCCTGCTATAAATATTTTGGTATACTAGAGTCTCTTGTTCAAGCAGTATGGGCATTTTAGTAACCTTGTGTGCATAATTCCAATTTTGCTTTCCAAAATGGTTGTGCCAAAACACAGCTCCACCAACAATGTATAATTGCTTTTTTTTTTTTTAGGTTTTTGCAAGGCAAATGGGGTTAAGTGGCTTGCCCAAGGCCACACAGTTAGGTAATTATTAAGTGTCTGAGACCGGATTTGAACCTAGGTACTCCTGACTCCAGGGCTGGTGCTTTATCCACTGTGCCACCTAGCTGCCGCTATAATTGCTTTTCAAAATAGTTGTATCAGGGCAGAGTCAAGATGATGGAATTAAGGCAGGAAATCCCAGAAATTCTCTCTCAGACCACTCCAAATGCCTTTAAATTATGATTCTAACCAACTTCTAGAATAGTAGAACCCAATGAAGGACTGAGTGAAACAATTCTCTGTCCCAAGACAACTTGGAAACTCCATGGGAAGTGTCTGTTCCACCAGGTTGGAAAGTCACAGCAAAGCCCTAGATGCACTGGCCGCCGAAGCAAAGAGACTCCAGCTATCCAGGAAAAACCCATGGGGTGACTGGGTCCCTGGGGGCACTTAGGTCCATGGAAGTGGGGTAGATTTCCAGACTTCTCAGCCTAGCAATTGCCAAGGACTTGGAAGGTCAATGGGAAAACTGCCACACCAGAGTGTGTGTGGAGCCCAGGCCAACGGTGATCTCAGTGTAGCCTTCGCCTAGGAACCACTCAGCCCCTGCCTCCATGGATGGTAAGGGGATTGGAGGAGACTGCGGAGGTCTCTCTGCTATATCTGGGAGAGGACTCTGTTACTTTGCCCATACTCAGATCTATGTTGAGCTCCATACTGCCATAGCAGAATAGGTACCCTCCTCACAGTTCAGGGCAGAGGGGAGTGCTTAGAATCATCCACAGACCAGAGTGCAGGCCAAGAGAGCAGTCAGAACCTCTCATAAGACCTTGAAGGAATTGAGGTAGGAGGGGTGGCCCCGCAAAAATCCTTAAAAACTTGGGAAAGTGAATCCTCTAATCTGGAAGCAGAGCCTCACCTTAACAAAGAGCTAAGATCAAGTCATAGGCTGGGAAAATGAGCAAATGACAGAAGAAAAAAGAATCTGACCATAGAAAATTACTTTGGTCCCATTAAAGGGATCCTAAGAAGATGACAGAATCAAAGCTTCTGTATCCAAAGCCTCTAAGAAAAATATGAATTGGCCTAAGGCTAATGAAGAGCTCAAAAAATATTTTGAAAATCAAGTGAGGAAAAATTGGGAAGAGAAATGAGAGGGGTGCAGGAAGATCATGAAAGCCTAGTCAGCAGCTTGATGAAGGAAATACAAAAACACTGAAGAAAATAACATCTTAAAAACACTTTAGGTCAAATGGAAAGAAAAAAACAGTTCAAAAGTCCAATGAGGAGAAGAATGCTTTAAAAAGCAGAATGGGCCAGATGAAAAAGGAGATAAAAAACTCTCTGAAGAAAATAATTCCTTCAAATGTAAAATGGAGCTAGGGGAAGCTGATGGCTTTGTGAGAAATCAAGAAACAATAACACAAAACTAAAAAAATGAAAAACTAGAAGAAAATGTGAAATATCTCATTGGACAAGCAACTGACCTGGAAAACATCCAGGAGACATAATTTAAAAATTATTGGGTTACTTGAAAGTCATGACCAAGAAAAGAGTCTAGACTTCATTTTTCAAGAAATTCTCTAGGAAAATTGCCCTGAGAGCTTAGAAGCAGGGGGTAAAATAGTAATTGAACAAATCCACTGCTCACTTCCTGAAAGAGATTCCAAAATGAAAACTTCCAGGACTCTTATAGTCAAATTTCAGAACTGCCAAGTAAAGGAGAAAATGCTAAAAGCAACCAGAAAGAAACAATTCAAATATCATGAAACTACAGTCAGGATTACACAGGATTTAGTGGTGTCTACATTAAGGGCTCGTGGGGCTTGGAATATGATATTCCTGAAGGCAAAAGAGCTTGGATTACAACTGAGAATCAACTACCCAGGAAAACTGAGCATTCTCTTTCAGGGGAAAAGGTGTCGAAATGACCAGAGCTGAACAGAAAGTTTGATCTTCAAGTACAGGACTCAGATGAAGCATAGAGACAGTGGATGAGAATGACAAATTATGAGGCATTTATTTATGCTGTACTGCTTATATTCCTGCATAGGAAGATGATACTGATAACTGATATGAACCTTCTCATTTATTAGGGCAGTTAGAAGAAGCATATATGGACAAGGCACAGGAGGGAACTGAATATGAAGGTATAATATATTATAAAGATGGAGTTGATGGATGAGAAAGGAATGTTCTGGGAGAAAGGAAAAAGAGAATATTTCATGTAAAAGAGGCAATAAAAAGCTTTTGCAATGGAGTGGAAGGGAGGGAGGTGAGGGGGAATGAGTGAGCCTTCATTCTCATTGGAAGTAGTTCAGAGGGGAAATAATATACACATTCAATGGGGCATAGAAATCTATCTTACCCTAGAGGAAAGGAGGAAAGGAGAGGAAAGGGATGGGAGAAAGGGGACAAGGGGAAGAGAGGGGAAATGTAGGTGACAGAAGAGAAGGAAGATCGTGGGAGAGGGTAGTCAGATACAATACACTTTTGAGGAAGGACAGGGTAAAAGGAGAGAGAGAGAGAATAAAATAAATGGGAGAGGGGAGGAATTGAATGGAGGGAAATAACAGCTAGCAATAGCAACTGTGGGGAAAAATAGCACCTTCTTTGATGGACTTATGATAAAGAATGTGATGCATCTCAGAGATCTGAATACAGACTGAGGCACACTTATTTTTCTCTCATTTTATTTTACTTGAGGTTTTTCTATCTTTGTGGAGGGAAGGGGAGATTATATTTACTTTTACAACAAGACTGTTGTGGTGATGTGAAAAGAATAAATTAATTTTAAAAATCCAAAACAAAATAGCTATATCACAGATCCACCAACAATTTATTAATCTGCCTATCCTTCTACAACCCCTCCAGTTTTGACTGTTGTCATTTTTTGTAATTTCTTTTGCCAGTTTTTAGGGTGTGAGGTTAAAAACTCAAGGTTTTTTGGTCTATATTTCTCTTATTATTAGTGATTTGATACTTTTTCACATGATAATGAATTCTTTGTGGTTCTTTGGACAACTGTTTATATTCTTTGACCATTTGCCTATTGGGGAATGGCTATTAGTGACACACAGATATACACACACACATGCACACATGTGCACACACATATTTGATATCAGCCCCTTTTTAAGGGAAATTTGATACAAAGTTTTTTCCCCTTATTTTATCCTAGATGTTTAAATGTTGTCTATGCAGAAGCCTTTCAATTTCAAGTAATCAAAGTTATCTATTTTTGCTTTGTATTTGCCTCTATATCTTGTGTGGCTCAGAATATATATATCTCTTACTCATAGTTATGAGAGTTATATGATTTGTTTCTCTTCTAAATTTTTTTATAGTTTTCTCATTATTACATTCATGTAAACATTTAGAATGTTTTGTGAAATATGGCATAAGGAGTTGGTCTAAACCCAATTTTTGCCAGATTGCTTTCTAGTTTTTTAAAAATTTATTTTATTTTACTATTTTTTAGTTTTTTGCAAGGCAATGGGGTTAAGTGGCTTGCCCAAGGCCACACAGCTAGGTAATTATTAAGTGTCTGAAGTCAGATTTGAACTCAGGTACTCCTGACTCCAGGACTGGTGCTCTATCTACTGCGCCACCTAGCCGCCCCTCCAACAGTTTTTAAAAAGTTAAATGGGAAGATTTTTGCCAGGTAATTTAAGTTTTCCTCTTTATGCTGGCCTGTTGAATTCTCTTGTTTCTGAATCTCTCTTCTCTAATCTTTTCTATTGATCTAGCTCTCAATACTTTTAATGGAAACCAGATGGTTTTCATGACTGCTGTTAGATAATATAGTTTGAGTCAGGAAGTGCTCTTCCCTCTTTAAGCCTACTTTTTTTCATCAATCCCCTTGTTATTCTAGAAAATCAAGATTTTTTTTGTTCTTCTAAATGAGTTTTGTTATGATTTTATCAAGTTCTGTATAGTATTTCCTTGTAATTTGATTAGTATGGCCTTAAAAGTATAAATTAAATTCAGTAGTATTGCCATTTTTATATATTTCTTACAGTTGAGACATGAGCACCAAATATGCCTTTAGGTATTTAAGTTCTTATTTACTTCTTTAAGGAGCTCCTAAATCCATACATGTCATTTGTCTTCTTTGGGAGGTTAATACACTGATATTTTTTGCATTTTATACTTATTTTTAATGAGATTTCCCTTTCTACTATTGCTTCTTCTGTTTTGTTATATAGAGATGCTGCTGAAGATTTCTTATTTTATTTATGATTATCTTACCTTCCAGGGTTACCTTCCATGAGATAATAATTGTAAAGCACTTAGTATGTCATATACATCAAGAACTACATAAATGCTATTATTTTTATTATTATTTTCCCCAATAGGCAGAGAAGGTTTCTTGGAGGAAGAACGTATAGAAGAGATAGAAAAGAGAACAGGACGAGAGAGAGAGAGAGAGAGAGAGAGAGAGAGAGAGAGAGAGAGAGAGAGAGAGAGAGAGAGAGGAGGAGGAGGATTTGACAGGTGGAATATAGGATATGGAAAGTCAGTTGGCAGAAAAGTGGTCAAGTCTAAGTGGAGGAATTGAGAGGCAGCATGGTAGAGTAGTCCAGGAAGGCTTGAATATAGCTCCAGGTTCTCACTAATTGTGTTTCTCTGGGCAAGTCTCTAATCTCTATTTACTTTAGTTAAGCAAAGGTCAGAGGATACTTGCTTTTGCAATATTTTTTGTTCCCTGTCTTCTTCCGTAAAGTTGTAAACCTCATTAGGCTTATCCTACAGGGCCAGTGGGCTCCTCCTCCTTTCTCCTATTAAGACAATTCCTCAAATTCAGATAAATGCATCCAAGACTCACATATTTGGCTGTGTAGTTATAGAAGTCTTCCTTTTCTGTGTGTGGTCCCCTCTTCAATACAACTACACAATAAACTATGAGATCACTCTGATCTAATCCTGAAGACTAATGCCAAATGTTTTAGTCTTGGTATAGCTCAGGCCAGTCTAGTGACTCAGGCCAAGAAATCTTGTTATTTTAATCTGTTAACATTAGCCAAGAAGGCAACATACACATGATTACAACAATATAAATGGAAATTACTACCACACTCACATGTCAGAAGTGAATGTTGCTAAATTATAAAGAACAAGAGGCATGGTTTATTTGGAAATTTGTTGTTTATATCTTGTATATATTGTTTATATTTTCAAACTATTTTGATTTATTGATCATTTATATTGGATTTTCCTCTTTTTTATCTTTAAAAACATTTTTTATATGGGTTGACTCTGGGGTGGGAGAAGAATATTGGAGGGAAACTAGTGTTATATGAAAAGCAATAAAATTATTTTAAAGTAGTACATTTACTTATAAAGTTAAAAGGATATATTTTCCTAATTCAAAGGGATGCTAAAATCTCTTATTCAAAGCAGGAATGCTGAATCAGGAATGCAAAACCACAGGTCAGCAGGAATTCTGCTAATCCTTTGAGCTACTGGTTCTTCATAGTTCAGACATTTGATAACTTTAATGCCAAGATAGCAATGCCAATTTTCCAAGCCCTAGTTCCTTTGACCAATCACATCTCCAGAGCATCTTCTTTGACTTCTTAAAGGGAACCCTCCTCAAAATAAATGACAATTTTGCTACAGCTTATAGTAACAATGAAAGTTTGTATCTTCCATAAATAGATTATTCCTCTGAATTTCTCTATAATCTCATGTTTCTGATAAAGCTTCCTCTGACCTACATTCTAAATTGTAAACTATGTTTTTTGGCCATGACAATATGTGACTTGGGGCAAATCATTTTTTTTTTTTGAGCCTTATCCAAATGTGACCAGGAGCTCTATCAAAAATATTTTCCAATATTATTTGCTCTAGGGCTAGAGGATATATATATATATAATATGTGTATATACAATATATACCTATATACAAACATACATACCCATATACATATAGAATACTTATATATACACATATATATACATATATTGAAAGATCTATATATTTATCTAGATAGATATAAGTATCTCCATACACCCACAAACACACACACACACACACACACACACACACACACGCAAATATATATGTAATTAAAATGCGATTGGTTGAATATTTGGATTATTTCCCCTGAAACACAGTATCTTACCCACAGTGAAATCACTATGAAACTACACTGACCCACTATCTCACAACTTCTTTTTCCCCTCATCCACCTGAAATATCATTGTCAAAAGGATCTTATTGTCACTTGTAGATTTGAAAATTCATTATCTTTGAGTTCATCCATTTAAAAAAAAGGAACTGAAACTGGTCCCATCTATGAGGACCCTGCCATTTATACTTCTCTAGGCTGAGAATGGAGAGGTAACCCTGGTCTTTTATTTCTTGGGTTCAAGTCAGTTTTCTAATCATGACAAAGCATTCCTTCTCAGCCAGTAGTGACTCAGTGTTAGCCTTTGGTAAGATACCTTGTTAAAGGTCCTTTGAAAGTCTAAATAAATTGTGACTTCTTTTGTTCACATGCCTGTGTATGCCCACAAAGAACTTTGTGCATTCTTCCAAAATGACTTCACCTTAGCAAGAGAAAATAGGTCATGATTGCTTAAAAGTTTGGTGACTCAACTTTATTATTCCATTAGATTATTCCATTAGTTTAGTTTATCCAAATGTGACCAGGGGTTTATGGCTCTATTGAAAGTATTTTTCAGAATTCTCAGCCTTGCTATAGAATATGGGGAGAGCTAAGTACTGTTAATGGAAAGAAGAGTGTGTGTGTGTGTGTGTGTGTGTGTGTGTGTGTTCTTTGCACATGCAAGCATTATAGAAAGATTAGGAATCTAATCCTGTTCTACATTTAACATAGAAGAGAACTTCCCATCCTAATTCCTATCAATAAGGACACAGACAACTGCTGTGAGTAGCTATATCAATTTATTTGAAGTATGGATTGAGAAAAAGCCAAGACAGAAAAGGAAGGGAAGAAGTGGGAAGGGATCATGGTAGAGGAGGGTGGAAGTTAGATTGCTTAGCATCAGGCCCTGAGCTCTGGGCAGCTAAGCCTCTATTTATCATGGGGATTTCCAGATAGGCATTCTTTGCTATCCTAAGGGAGCCTGGAGTCTAAGAAGACAGAGACCCTTCTCCCTCATAAATCAGAACTGCGAAGAGTTTCAAAGTGCAAATCAAATGATTGTGCAAAGGTTCCACACATCTACCAGGCCTAGGGGATATTAGACAGAAGCCAAAGTTCCTGACATCCTGGGGTTCAGGGCCCATTGAACACACCTCTCCTGTAGCTGTTGACACATAAGAGGGGAAAAGAAAAATAAGGAGAATATTGGGATTCCTGTGGAGACAATTGAATCTCCCACTGACTATGTTTCAAACAACTTCTGTGTCCAGAGGCAGGAAGAGAGATCCAGAAGTCAATGTGCAGAAAGAATGTGACTAAAAAGAACAGCAAAATTGGAGCTTGAAGACTTTTTGAATCTTAGTTCTGCCACTCATGACTCCCTTCTCAAGGCCTCATTTTTCCTTATGTATAAAATGAGGGTGATTGGATTCAGAGACCTCTAAGGTTTATTCCAGCTCTAACATTCATTCAATCAATCAATATAAGCACCCAGACATTGTATTAAAGAATGTGATCATCAGAAAATCCCCTTGCAAGCATTTCAAGGGCCTCTCCTTCCAGAATTCCTTCATCTCACAGAGAAAATTCTTTCCAAAGGCTAACTTCAGCTTCTTTTGTTGAGATATTAGTGTCTTATTTGTGGCTTTTCCCAATCTCCCATGAAGGAAGACCTTCATGCTACAAGACCTGAATTTCTCCTTTACCTACTACCACTCAGGACCACCTTCACATAGCCTGGGTAGAGAGAGAGGAGAAGAGAGCAACATTAGAGATTAAGCATCAACTGCCCCTGCGACCCTGGACAAAGATGCTGGACATAATCTTTTTTGAAAAAAATCTGAGCAGGTTGCATCCATATCTAAATGTTAAACCAAGGGTCTGGAGGTCTAGGTTTTTATGGCACAGCTGCTACTAACTGGGGGTTTATGGCATAACTAATTCCTATCCTTAAAAGGATACAAAGAAGAGGATTCCTTTTTTCTTCCTCCCCTCCCCCTCCCTCCTTCCCATCTCCCTCCTCTACTCCTAGTCCAGCTGTTTTCTCCCCTGGGTCAGTGACAGCCAAAGGGCAAAGTGAAAGTCTATTGATACATATAGGTGTCTGACTACCCATTAGAATGTAGGTCCAAGCAATAATCCCCTATCACTTGATCACTTAGAGACCCCAAGGATCCTTTCTCAAGTCCTTTCCTGACTCACTCACTGAGCAATCTGGGGAGAGTCACAATTTCTGAGACTCAGCTTTTCTATCTGTGAAATTGAGTGAATCAGTATTGCCCCTGAGGAACTAGCCCTAAACTAAATAAACTTGGACTTTATCATAATTGAAGCTCTTGGGGTAATAGGTGCTGGTGAGGAAGGAATGAAGTTTGAAATCTTTACTGAATCTATGTAGTTCAGATTGAGATGGAGAATGGAAGCAAGAGGTTCCCACCTCTGATCTTCATATTCCAGCAGCTGTTTATAGGTGGCAATCTTAATGTCCAACCCCAATGTGGAGTTCATGACCTTCTGGTGCTTCTTCAGTAGACATGCCATGTCCTGCTTGTTTTTCTGCAGGACCTCCTCCAGTTCAGCCAGCTCACAACAGCATCCCCACCTTGCTATTCAGCCTGGGACATAGCAGCCTCCAGTTTGGAATTCTAGAAGCATATGAATAGGGGAGGAGAAGAAAGTATTATGGTCTTTGTGACCTGGATCTTGGGTCTAAGTTCTATCTACTGGTCTCCTTTCATCTGGATCCCATTCTATTTTCTTATATCAGAGCTTGGGTATGGATGTTGTTAAAAGGTTTGCCTCATGGGAAAGTAAATAGGAAATAATACCCAGAGGACAAGAGGAAGTATATTTGGGAGATAGAAAGGTCTTGGGCATACATCTTTTGTTTTCTTAGAAACTTATTTCTTGGGACAGCTAGGTGATGCAGTGGATAGAGCACTGGCCTTGGAGTCAGGACGGCCTTAGACACTTAATAATTACCTAGCTGTGTGACCTTAGGCAAGTCACTTAACCCCATTGCCTTGCAAAAAACAAAAAAAAACTCAACTTATTTCCTCTTAAATCATTAAATCCCAATCCTTTTTGCTAATGGAGGAGAGGATCCAAATTGGTGAATTATTTCAAAATATGAATGGTTCAAAACTCCAATCTTTAGAACTCAGACAGACCTGGTTAATTCTAATTTAAGTTTTGTAGAATAATAAGATTTGTCATCTTCTTATGCATTTGTACCAGAGAGCCTTGGGATAATTAGCAGGTCACTTTATCTAGCCTAACAATTTTTTTTTATAATTCAAATCCAGAGATGGGTAATTGAGGATTGGTTAGAAATTAGAGTTTCATTGTATCAAATACCAACCAAAGTTGGCTTCTATCTGATGTCCACAGCATCAGCACCAACTTGGGATGCTCTGATATTAGGTTCTCAGGGCCTTGTACCTGAAACTTTGCATTTTCCACCTTGGCAGTTAACTTCTGTATCATGCTTTTCAATTCAGTGTTCTCCTCTTTGGTTTTATGTAGAATCTCCCCATGGCAGATCACTGAGGCCTTCATCTTCTCAAACTATAAGAAACAAAACAGGATTGTTGACACACACAAGATTATAGGAGTCATCCATCCCTTTGCTTTCATGACATTTCAGTCCAAGAACCATCTCCCCTTCTTGAAATACCTTTAGGACTTAGCAACTATTTTGGGGGTAGAGTCTTCAGAGGGAGAAGGCTTACTTGATCAGTTTCTGGAAACTGAGGGAACCAGACCCACTCACTTGGCTGCAATATAAGAATTCGGTCTGAGCCTGATTGCGACTGGTGATGTCATCATGCCAAGTCTTGATCTCTGCAATGACACAGTCCATATTAAGCTTTTGGCAGTTGTCAATCTTCACCACAACTGAGGTATCTCTGATTCTGTCATGGAGAATTCATAACTCCTGTTACATAAAGGGAAGGAACCCAGATACATGGTCAGTGTCTGGTCCCTGGACTTAAAGTCACATAGGGGGTGCTATCAGGCCTAGTTAAGGATTGAATCAGAGGATTTTGAAATGGAAGTGACCTTAAATCAATCCCTTCATTTTATAGGAACTTAGAGTTTGAAAAGAAGAGACCTTCAAGATCTAATCTCATCACTTCATTTAATAGTTCTAGCCTATGACTTGAACCAAGGCCTTCTGATGCCAGGTCCAGAAATCCTAGGATCAAATGACTTGCCCTAGATTACACATGGCAGAGCCAAAATTTGACTCTGACTCCAAATCCATTTTTCTTTTCACCTCATCACCACTGACTATCTGTGAAGAGGATGGTACTTTGAGGATTTCCCTGAAATCATACAGGGTCTATCTTGATTTCATATTCCCAGTCATGAATTGTTGAGAACAATGACAGCTCTGCATCTTATGTATTTTGTCCAAGGTAGTCCTAGAATCAAACAGAGTCTTTCTCCCTTACTGAGGATACATGGATAACCCAAACCTACAGAAAATGCAATTCTCAGACTTCCCCATCATCTGCTCCCATAGAGCATTATCCCCTTCCATTAGTAACTTCCATTTTTCCTTTAAAGAGGGGGTTGATGGGGTTGTTAAAGGACCTGGGATACCACTCTTTCTTGTGGATCACTGAGAATATATTATGATTTCTTTCATTTTTTTTAGCATAGAGAAAGGATTAGGTGGAATCTTTCAACATATCTAGGAAACATTCTTTTTCTTTGGCTTTGTTTGGGCCATTTGGTAATGTCTGTCCTTTGGTGGATTTCCAGGTTCATCTCGGATCACAGAATCATAGAATTCAATGCTGGAACCCAGATACATGGTCAGTGTCTGGTCCCTGAACTTAAAGTCACATAGAGGGTGCTATCACGCCTAATTAAGGATTGAATCAGAGGATTTCAAAATGGAAGTGACCTTAAATCAATCCCTTCATTTTATAGGAACTTAGAGTTTGAAAGGAAGAGACCTTCAAGATCTAATCTCATCACTTCATTTAATAGTTCTAGCCTATGACTTGAACCAATTAAATTTCTGAGGAATAAAGAAATGAGGCCCACACTAGTGAATGTGCTGATTAGAATTCTAATTCAGTTCTCTTTCCACTACATCTCATGTTCCCTGCATATCTTTTGACTTTTCATCTACTGAAATTGCAGAAGTTGACCTTTCTCATGGTCATTATCACTTGTTTCTACCCTTCCAATTGTGTCTCTTTCTTTATAAGATCCTGTTTTTTACCTCTTCATATAGCATCATAAGGAAATTGATTTCTTCTAACAGGTTTTCTTTATTAATCTCCACATCTGAAGTCTTCTGAGGGGCATTATCCATTTCCTGTAGGGACAACAGAAAATTATATATTCAGATTCAAAGAGCAAGCCAGGAAGGTCATCTCATCCAAACAACTATCTGTCAACTTCTCTGTGTCACAGATTCTTCTAGTAGCCTGGTTAAATCTATGGATTTCCTTCTCAGAATAATGATCTTAAATGCATAAAAGAAAACACAGTGTTTTAGGATTTAAAAAAGGAAAACAGATATATTGAATGATTTTATATCTATGCACACACATATATATGTATACATAAAGACATTTATAAACACATACACCCAGCTATAACTATGTCTATAGCTCTATTAATCTCTTTCTATTTCCCTAGCAATCTATTATTATTAGAACCCTCTTCTCATTGTATAGTTTAGAAAAGTGAAACTTCAAACTAGGTAACAGTTTAAAGACTAACACAGGTGAAACTTGTTCTATTCAAAGGACCTTTGCTCTATCCAAAGGAAGTTGATAACCTCTCCTAAGGGAAAGACCAAAGTTCTGGAATCAGCTTATTTGGAGGGGATTCCAGGAAGGTGAGACTTCCAAGTATTGGTGTGGGTGAGATATCACCAAGTCTGAGGAAGAGAGTGGACACCAGATTTTCTTACCCTCCCTGATCTATCTACTTTATCTTTATTTGCTATTGTTTAGGAGGCAACATTGCTCTAAATGCTCTTTTATTTGTAGGTAGGATCCCTATTTCCCCTTGTTTTCCCAAGCTCCTGGTAAATATTTCTGGTGGGTTCCTTCTGCATGTGTTCTCTTAGTACTAGATTCTTAGGGATTCTCCCTGTGCTTCTCTATGTCACAGGAGTGTGTGAATGTGTGTGTGTGTGTGTGTGTGTGTGATATATGGGTGTGTGGTGTGTATGTGTGTGGCTGAGTGTGTGGGATGTGTTTGTGTGTGTGTGTGTGTGTGTGTGTGTGTGTGTGTGTGTGTGTCTGTGTGTCTGTGTGCTAATTTTCCTATCAGAGTGGGCATTCCCATAGGACAAGGCCCAGGTCTCTTCCTCCTCCCTCTGAAGATAAATGTGGCTCCTTACACAGTAAATGAGCAAAACCCAGGACTGGTCAGGAAGGAGTGAAACTGACCTTTATCAATGAAGGCAGCAAACTTGCTATTGAGACACTTAATCTGTTCCTTCTCCTTGTACTTCACACACTGGGCTTGGGGTCAGTCTCCAGGTTGAAGGGAATCAGGAGGTTCTCAATGATAGACACAATGAAGATGATGCAGGAGGGGCTAGACCCTCACACTCCCTAGTGTGATAGCCAAAGTTCTGGCCACAAGAGCCAGCTCTGTAGCCCCCTCAGATGCTGTGGCTGCCAAAGCCAGTCTGTAGCAGGACATTCTTTTGGTAGGGAGCAGTGCCAATGCAGCAGTAGCCAGACATGGTGCCCACACGCTGAGATGCACATAAATGCTGGGTCCCCAAATCCTGATCTGCAGTTCATGGTGCTTGAAAACTCTAGGGTTACCAAATACTGAAAGAAAAGAACAGGGGAGATTTTGAGAGTCCAGAGATCAATCTAAATGGCCTCCTCTGCTCCTGAGCTCCATATTTATTCCCCCACCCAAGGCTTGGCTATGCATATGGTGATGGGACAATTTGATGCTTTATGAGCTTGGGCGGTTAGCTCCACCACTGTTGCTTGAGTTGTGGGACCCACCCAGCACCACAGCCAGGTGCAAATAATAGTTAGCATGTTTCATCTTCAAAGTGCTTCCTTAGCAGGGTACACACCCAGCCATTGCCCTGCTCAGAGGACAGCAGGAATACTAGGGGAAGCATAGGAAGCTGGCCATACTTCAGAGGAGGGTACACAGATAAATGTGGTGGTGGGGCCATCTCTTGTTCCAATCTTGCTAGAAGAGAGAGACAGTAGGGTCAGGGGGAGTCCCAAAGCAATTGGGGATGGGTAAGGGGCTTTCCTGACTATGAATGGTAGTTGCAATCAGAAGAATAATGGATATGGCAAAAGATAAAAGGACCAATCAGGAGAAAGTATAGGTTGAACCTTGACATTCTTTTGGCTATTTCAGTATTTAGGCTTATCTCAAACCTTTGAAGGTCTCTGGGTTGGGAGGTAAACTTTTATATTTTTAAGACTGCACTTACATCCTGTTGGCTCAGGGCATTTTTGATAATTGTGGGAAGTTTAGAGTTTATAGCCAAAGAGTAGATGAGGATTCTGTAGAGGATGAGAATGAAGGAAGTAGAAATAAACTGGAACCTGAGGAGGGACACACTAGTTGGGGATACATTTGGGGAAACAGGTTGTCAAGATGAGAAGTAAAGAATAAGAATTATGTGGGTCATCTGGTGGTTGAGGGAGGGTGACATTTGCCATCATTTTATAGGTTTGGAGGTGTTAGATTTAGCGTCAATTTATTTCCCCTGAACTGTGCTTGCATTTCAGGGAGCTGCTGACAAATGAACTGTGGTGGCTTGGATAATTGAGTCAAACATACTTCAGTCAACTCAATTCTTTTTACCAATCCTTATTAAAGTGTTTCAATACTTCAAGGACCTATGCTTTTGTCAGTGCAAATACTCTCTCAACCAATTCAAATTTACAACTCTACCACCATATATTCATGACTTCTGTGACAAGGGCTAGTTGACATACCAAGTTATCTCTAGGATACACAATGAAACTATTTAAATAATAAGCATAACTATTATCTAATCATTCCTTACTAATATTTTCCTTACTATTTGAAAGAAAAAACACTTAAGAACAAACTTTAAAGAAATATAAATGTTGTTACAATTTTAAACCATAAGCCTTGAGAACAGCATTATTACCCCCCCCCCCCAGGTTTCCGTGTTTCTGACTTGGCTTTCATCCCTGTCAGCACCACCCAGATGAATTACCCTCCATCTAGGCTATATGTATATGTATTTGTATACATATATATGTATGTATATATGTATATATGTATATATGTATATGGAAGATGACTGCTTTTATGGTACTGTGTCCCATACCTCTATTGAAGAACTAGAAATCAAAAATTTTACCACCAGAGAGCTTGGTGCCATCAAAGATGTTATTGATGGAAATACTACTAAAGAAAATGTATCACCATCCAGTTGGAGTTGAAATCTTCTATAGGTTTATTACCTCCTTGAGGTCCTTGAGGGCAGGAACTGTCTCATCCATTTGTATTCATAATGCTTGGCATTAGGTTTTGCACATAGTAGGTATTAAGATATTAACTATGTTAAGATATATGGGTTTTCCATCCATTCATTCATTTCATTCCTTTCTCAGTAAATATCAACTATTAATAAGGACTTCTTAATCAGACCTTGACATTAGTCTAATCTAAGAAGAAAATTTACTTTGAATCTTTCTTTGAAATGTAGTTTTCTGGTTTCAGATAGACTGTCCCATGTCTCTTATTCCAGGACTTTAGGGAAATTTCATTATCAAAAATGCTTACATTTTCTCAAAAAAAGGTATTGTATTTGCTCCAAAGTACTCCCAATCATTTTTCAGACTGTTTGCTTCAATTCTTATCAATCAATTAATTAATCAATCAATGAGGGGATTATATTTAGAGATGCTGCATATAATTCAGTAATATATATTTTACACACACACACACACACACACACACACAAACACACACACATCCTTGACATTTTGGTTGTTCAGGTTCCTGTCTTATATGCTAGGGGGCAGAGAACAACCACTGGGAGAAGAGTCATAAAATTCCTTGTCTACAGGGAAGCAGGACATACTTTTAGGGAGTGATTAACAATACAAATAGCAATACATTAATGTATACAAATGAATAGAATACAAAATGAGATTGTTGTTTGCTTTTCCTTTTCCAAAAGGACCAATAACATCATGAGTTTATGTCTTGACTTAAAGGTAAATTGCACAGAATGAGTCAGTAAGTACTGAATAATGGAAATTAGTTGGTTAATTAGAAAAAGGCATGGGTTGGAAGTGTATAGTTAAGAGATAGAGCTTTAGAGGAAGTGGTCAGTGCGTAAACTTGGAAGGATGTTGTAACAGAATTATATAATATTACAGTTGGAAAAGAACTCAGAGGTCATCTGTTTATTCTGTATCTGAATAAGAATCCCATGTAAAATGTTACTGATAGGTAATTATACAATCTTTACTCAAAGATCTAGAGGATAGGGAACCTACTACTACTTCCCATGGCAGCTTAATTCTAACTGTGGGTAGATTCAATTGATATATAGTTAAGGATAATGAGGATGATAATAATAATAGCAATGATTGGGGTGGCTAGGTGGTGCAGTGGATAGAGCACCAGTCCTGGAGTCAGGAGGACCTGAGTTCAAATCCGACCTCAGACACTTAATAATTACCTAGCTGTGTGGCCTTGGGCAAGCCACTTAACCCCCATTGCCTTGCAAAAAACCCCCTAAAAAAATAATAATAATGATTATGATAATATGATAAAGTGGAAAGATAAGATGATAAAGTATCACTAGCCACTACACTATGACCCTTCAGTTTTATCATCTATAAGAGAATAATGGATTAAATGATATCTAAGATCCTTTTATAGCTCATGGTATATTTTTTATAGACTTTATGGTTCTAAGGTGTTTTATATTCATTATCTCATTCAATAGTCACAACAATCCTACTGGGTAGGCAGGGGAGGGCTTACTGCCTCCTCCCTTTTTATGCATTTGCAGAGGCAAATAAATCATACAGCAAACAGGGAGAAGGATGATCTAAACCTAAATATTTTGATCCCAAAACCAAAAAACTTTTTCTTTCCTTTTTGTATATGTTCATCCATTGGTTATTCCCTCTTTCCTTTTTTCTCTTTTCAATTTTACAGTCTACCTAAGCTCTGAAAGTTCTACTATTCAGTAAATATACATTGCTACTAATTCAGTAAATAAAAATTCCTACAAATAATTATTTATATGCAAACATTTTCTTTTGAGATTTTCCCCATTGTGCCAAAATTCTTTATTACTCAACAAATTTGGAAGAGGCCATTGATTTCCCAGCTGAGGTCACTGTCTTTGATTTCCTCTCTTGGGGTTGTTAACAGAGTTGCTGAATGATGGAATAATCCAATCCATGATCTTATGAACCAAGGGCCAAGGGGAAAATACTAGCCTACATTTTCATGGTTTTTTTGTTAGCTTTCCTTGAAGAAATGAAATAGGCAATATGAGTTATAGTGCCATAGATTTAAAGCTAGAATGAACTTGAGGCTCTCTCATATTACAGATGAGGAAACTAAAGTCCAGAGAGGTGATGGGACTTGCCCCTAGTCATAGCAATGTCATAGCTGGGATTCAAATCAAAACTTTCTGATTCCAATTTCAGCTCTCCACCATAGGTGGAGAGAGGAGCAGATTCAGGGAAGGAATAAGAGAAGAAGACTCTTGTACCCAGGGTTAGATGACATGAAGCAGGATCTACTTTGAGGCTCCTGCTTTTTATGGTAATGAGTCCTCCTTTGACCAAAGCATAAAACAATGGTTGAAGGTGGGGTGGACCTCTCCCCAGTGGCCCCAGCTTTTGTTGGGGCATTTATAGATTGATTGGGTGGTGGTGGTTCTGCTGCTGCTGAAGGTGATGGTATGTTTGTGGGAGGAAGTTGGGGAGGGCAGGGTTTCTGAGTCAGGGTTCTTTGTCTGAAATCCCTAACCTGTGACCTACGGTCTTCATCCATCCCTTTGTCGATTGGCTCAATGGGGATTCCCCTATCCTGTGATTACTTAACTGATTGGTTATATGTGGCAGGGAAGGAAGAAGTTCACCCAGTTGGTCCATATGGAGCCCAGGGTCTCATAGTCTGGCTCACCCATTGGCCAATGGGGCTAGGGCTTGAAGTTATTTCTTTAAAAGCCCAAGTGTTACTTCTGACTGTGTAATAAAGCTTACCATCCTTTCCTTCTCACAATGTGGGTCTGACCACATTCCCCTCTTTGACCCAACCTCTAATCATCATCTTTCAGTAGTTAGAGTTTGGACTCAGCAGTCACATCTCAGAGTTAGAGCAATGATGTCAGACTCTGTGTATCCAGCATGGAGATATTTGACCATCTTTCACATGTGGATGCAATTGCTGATCCTTTCTACTCTCAGTGATGGGAAATAATTCTGAGTAATGCTAATGAATCTGCAATTGCTACATTGGCTACAATAGAGGTGGAGGTGAGGAATGGTGCTGTAAAACCTCTCCCAAAATTATAACCACTGCCTTCCTCTCTCTCTTCTTACCCAGATTCTTCACTCTTGCTGGGTTCATGTATTTCTAATCCATTGCAAAGGTCTTACACCCTTTTTCACCTTTGACTTTCATCATAGATTCTTATTCATGTGGGATGCCTTCTTCAACCTCTGTTTCCCTCTTATATCTAAAAACACAGTTTCAGACCCCTCCAAGAAAGCCTTCCCTGACTACCCTCCCTGACTTGGGAGGGGAGATATACCATCAAATTACACGAAAATAAACACTTGGCATCCCCTCAAAACTCAGGGCCAACTCTGCTTTATTTTTGTACTATGTTGCCATTCACTGTTAGTGTTCTTCACCTTTTAGGGTTTTTTTTTGGGTATCCTGTTTCCTCTCTTGGATGAGGGGTTTCCTAATGGCAGAAAGGCCCCTGATTCCCCTGTGTGTGCAGGAAAGGATTCTGGATAGACTAGGACCACAAAAAATTATTATTGAATATATTCCTTAAAATCTGACTTAGTCAGACAGGGAGATGACTGGTTTTTGGAATTCTGGGGTGACTTCCAATTCAGTAAAGCCTCACTCTCCTGTTCTCTTATGCCTTGTCTTCAGACCTATCCTCTTTTAGTTGTTTTGAAGCTCATCATTTAAAACATTTTACAGTAATATTTTATTTTTCCTAATACATGTAAAGACAGTCTTCAACATTAATTTTTTATGAGATTTTGAGTTTTAAATTTTTCTTTTCCCCTTCCTAAGATGGTAAAAATCTGATCTAGATATATTATTGAGAAGTGTAGAGTCCTGGGCATTATTTGCCTTCAAATGGCAGTTGTTCCTGATTATCCATGAAAGAATTACCTGTTTTAAAATTATCTCTACCATCCTTCCCTCTACTATTCAGCTCGATTCTGGACTGCTAATATTCAGTTTGTGTATGTGTGATAAAAAATACACTAAAGAAAATTTTCAGAGACTAGTTTGAGCAAAAGTTATTTGCTTTTCTCGAGAGAAGGGCAGACTCTTGGACAAAGAGCTGCAGTTAAAGGATCATAAAGCAAGATTATTTAGGTCCTAACTCAGGTCCCCCTCCCTAACCATCTTCTCCTTTAACCCATTGGCTGGGTCTCTGGAGGTACAATTTTATTCAGGGAAAATGTACCCCAGCAACAGGCACAGAGAAGAGAATGAAATGTTTTCATAATATTTTTCCCACCAGACGGTGAGGTAACTTGGGACTTTCATCACTATCTTAATGAAGTAATGTCTATAGTTAGACTGTACTCCCAGTTTGCAAAAGTAGTCATATCATAAAGCAGGTGGCTCATGAGCTTCTCTTTTGGAATGCAAGATCTTTCTAGAAATAGTCCAATAATAATAATAGTTTGTTTTTCTTAATATTTTTTAACCCTGAGAGGACTTCACTAGGAGTATTAACCCTGTGAGAGTTTTACTGGGAATATTCCACTTTAGCTTGAGTCAGGTTAAAGTGCTAAGGAGGGCAAAGGTGTCAGTGTATGGTAGAATCTCATAATTGGAAGAGATAGTACAAGTCACTTAGTTTAAATGAACAGAATTCCTCGTATCTACATCTTCTAAATGTGATCATCCAGTCTCAGAAGACCTCTTGTAATGGAGAACTCATTACATCCTGATCTATTTGACTATTTCTGATTGTATTCCAAAGCCAAATAAAAGTTATTTATGAATCATCCATTGTTTTGAAATATCCAGAATATTTGGATTATTCATGCTTCAGCTTCTTGCATCTATCAGAAAAGAGGTCAAATGAGGTCTTTCTTAAGGTGCTAAAGGATCCTTTTGATGGATATGCAATGGTGAGAATTTGTCTTCTATACACTTTCCAGGCAGCAACTTGTTACATGATAGAACCCAGGCCTTGCAGTCAGGAGGAGCTGATTTCAATCTGGCCTCAAATATTTATTAGTTGTGTGACCCTGAACGCAGTCACCTGCCTCAGTTTCCTTAACTTAAAATAATAATAGCATCTTCCTCCTAGGATTGTTGTGAGAATCAAATGAGATAATATTTACAAAGTGCAGTGTCTGACATATAGGACATAGTAGATCCTTAACAGATGATTGCTTCTTTTCTTCCTTTTCTCCCCCCAGACCAAGAGTAAGAGAGTCTGTGAACTGGTTCTCTGGGAGAAGGGATAAGTACCTCCAACCTTCCTCATAGTTAAGTGAGGATTCGTGGTTTCAGACTCTCATCCCTTTATTTAAAAAGCCCAGAATTTTCTTTGGGGGGGAAGGGAGGAAGTAGAAGAAAGGGTGAAAGTCCTTTGTAGAGGTGGTATGGGGTCAATAAGCATTCTGCTGAAACAGCCCCTATTCAGAAAAGTTAGTATAAATATAAACCCCCAAATAAATATAAAATAATTTGAGGGAGAGCATGGGAACTGTTGCCTTATGATGCAAATAGCACTCAAGCTGAGCCTAGAACTGACTTGAGGGTTCTAAGAGAGATAAGTCAGGAGGTCTGGAGGAAGAATTTTCTAAATTTAAGATTTAGCCTATGCAAAGTCATGGAGGTCAAAGATGAGATATTATACACAGAGAATCAGTTGTTATATATGGAGGTCAGTTGGTAAAAACTGTACTTCCCCAAATCCCAACCTTATTGGAATCAGAGTAATAAAAATATAATTGCATTTAACTGATTTTTTTGGTTGTTTGTTTTTAGGATTTTTTGCAAGACAATGGGGTTAAGTGGCTTGCCCAAGGCCACACAGTCAGATTTGAACTCAGGTACTCCTGACTCCAGGGTTGGTGCTCTATCCACTGCACCACCTAGCCACCCCCTCAGTTGATGCTTTAACCTTATGTTTGACTGAGGAGAAAATGGAAACTAGAGAGAAGGTCGTGAAGACTTGGAAAGGTTGTGCAAAAGCAAGATCAGATTAGGGATTTGTCCAGGGTCCTGCTAGCCTGAATAAAAAAGGGGTTGGTGGCAGCCTTTCTCCCTCAACTGTTATCAATTATCATCTTGTTTGCTGAACATAAACATGTTCTAATCTCCCCTATCCATAAAAATGACCTTTACTTTATCTTATCAAATTATAAATCAATAAATCAAAAACATATTATGTCCCTATTATGTGTGAAGCTACTCACTGGAGGTACAGAGACAAAAATGAAACAATATCTTCAGAAGGAACATAGATTCCAAGCACCTAAAGAAATAAATGCACACAGAGAATATACCAAGAATTACAAGGTTATTTTGAGAGGGAGAACTCTGGGAACTAGGGGTAGAGTGGAGATCAGTAAATGTTTTATGTAGAATATTCAGTTGAGTCTTGAAAGAAACAAGGCACTGGAAGTTAGAGGGGAGAATGCATATCCAAATTGATGGGGTCTCCTTTTTTTCTTGCCCTAGAAGAGCTACCATCTTCTCATTCCTGGAAGCCATGCCTCTCAATGCATCCCAAGATGACATTAACTTTTTCAGAAGCTACGTCACATTGCTAATTCATGTTGAGCTTTCAATTCACTAAAACCTCTTTATCTTTCTCAAATTGTCTAACCATATCTCTCCCATTTGGTGCTTATGAAATTGATTTTTTGAACCTAAGTGTAGGATTTTACATTTATCCTTATCATGTTTCTTCTTATTAGACTGAGCTCAATGTTCTTGCCTGTCAAGATTTTTTTTGGATCCTGATACTATCATTTAGCGTGTTAGCCTATCCCTCCTTGCTTCCTTCCTTTCATAGTCTAATTGGGCCAAGAGATGTATATTCAATGCCTTCCCTTATTCTCTTTACCCTTACTGCTTAACCCCTTGACATAGTTTCTACATTCAACTAAAATTGCTTCCTCTAGAATCATTATCTCTTCATTGTTCTTAATGGTCTTTTTTTCACTTCTCATTGGTTTTTGATATCTCTATAGAGTATGTCACCATCAACCACACAATCCTTCTTGATATATTTGAGTTTTCAAAATATAATCAACCAACCAACCAACCAACTAACCAACTCTGGCATGATTCTTCTCTTCCTTTCTGGTCAGACTTTTCCTGCCTTTTTTTACAATATTATTATTGATATCCCACCACATAGCTGTGAACTCATAGCTATTTCTTGGACTGTCTCCTTCTCTCTCTCTCTCCAAGTTTTAGATCATTTGAGATCACTTTAGATCACCTTCTAAGTGATCATATTAACTACCATGGATTTAACTATCACCTTTATGCAGATGACTGCCAAATGTATCTATCTCTCTCCTGAGCTGCCTGCTAGACAAATTTGCTTGAATGTCCCATTAGAATCTCAAACCCAAATGAAACTTAGTTTCCCCCTAAACCCCTTCCCATCTAACTTAGCTATTTCCTTTGAAGGAACCACCATTCTTCAGGTCACTTAACTTTAGAACCTATGACCCTTCGTCAGCTCTTCAATTTCTCCCAGGTTTCATTTCTAATCAGTTGCCAAATCTTGTCATATCTCTTGAATCTGTCTTCTTTTCTTTCATACTATGAATGCTTTAGTTAAGTCTCTCATCATCTCTAGCAGTACAGACATGGCCTTATAGCTCTCCTGCTCAAGAAGCTTCAGTGCTTCCTTATTGCCACTATAAAATACAAAAATCCTTTGTCATTTAAAGCCTAGTCTAGATATAGCTTATCTTTCGATGATGCTTAGATATCAATTCCCCTTCATATACTTAACAGTCAAGCCAAAATATTTTTCTGGCTATTTCCCACCAAAAACACTCCATCTTTCAAATCTGTGACTCTGAATAGGTTATTACCATACTTGAAATGATCTCCCTGTTGAAATCACCACTTCCCTTAGAGTTTTAGCTCAATTATTAGCTGTTTTTAGGAGTTCTTTCCTGATCTCCCTAGTTGTCACTGCTACCCCTCCCCCATTTTATGTATATTCTCTCTCTGTCTCTTTTTTAATTTTTCTTTCTTTTTAAAATTTTTTCTTCTTTCTTTTCTTTCTCTCTTTCTCTTTCTTTCTTCCTTCCTTCCTTCCTTCCTTCCTTCCTTCCTTCCTTCCTTCCTTCCTTCCTTCCTTCCTTCCTTCCTTCCTTCCTTCCTTTCTTTCTTTCTTTCTTTCTTTCTTTCTTTCTTTCTTTCTTTCTTTCTTTCTTTCTTTCTTTTCTTTTTTCTCTCTCTCTCTGTCTCTCTTCCCTCTCCCCCTTCTTCCTCCTTCTCTCCATCTATCTATAACCAACATTTGCTTATTTGTGAACATGTTGTAGCTTCCCAGTAGAATTTAAACTTCTTGAGGGCAGGAGCCACTTTGTTTTCACATCTTTAACCCCAAACTTCCTGGCAGTTTAGCAAAGTCCATTGATTGGTTGATTATCATTTATATAAATATCTCTAGTGAAGGCTTTCTGGAAAACAGGTTAGAAGAGTATCTAGAAGAGAATTTGGATATGCAGGGTGCTTGAGATCACCCTGTACATAGGAATAAAAGGTATTTTAGTTGCTTATGGAAAACAGAAGGCAACAAGAGAGGTTTGAGAAGAGATGGAGAGGCCAGTTCATAGATTATAGGATTCTGAATTAAGAGAGATGTTTAAAAATCATCTAATGTGTGTGTGGGGGGGTCATAAATATTTAATAACCAGCTCTCCAAAAGCTTAAAGTGACATTATTAACATTTTTTCAATTTCTTAAGGTAGACAATCCACAAAATAAGAAATCAAGCACTCATTTAAAGCCTATGCTAATTTCTGAGGTGTTCATACTGAAAATTTAACAATCAATCAACTATCAAGAGCTGTTTCTAGTTGACTTATACATATCCTTCATTTAATCCAACTTCTTCATTTTACATATGAGGAAACTAAGGTTTGGAGAAGTCCTTGTGTTCTTTCCACTCTACTGCAAGACAAGGGAGGTATAATTGGATAACTTCTAAGGTACCTTCTTGTTCTAAATCCACGATCCTAGAATTCACACTGCTTCCAATCTTAGAGGGGCTTTGCAGCAACAAAGGACAGCTTTGCAGCCTCATCACTGCAAGGGGGTGGGGGGGGGGGAGCAGGATCAGATCAAAGAATAAGATTCCTAGGATACTTCAAACTGCTCCCCCTCCCCTGTAGGACAGTGCAACTATAACAGTAATATGATTTGGAGGGGTCCTTGATTCCTGGAGGAGAGGGAACCTTTTGGATCTTGAGGTTCTCAAGAGGATTATGCTGAAGGCAGAACCCCCAGTTTCTGAAGAAATCTCTAATGCTAGGATTCTTTTTTTTTTTGGTTGGGGGGGAGCCTTATCGGAAATCTTTGGGGAGGAAGAAGTATTTGGTGTAGTAGAAAGAACACTGGACTTGGGGTCAGAAGTTCTTGGCTCAGTTACCTGTTCTTCACTTTAGTATCTGAGCAGCATTGGATAGGTCATCTTACTTCTTTGGACTGCAGTTTCCTTATCTGAAAAAACAAGGGGTTTAGAGGATTTTTAGGCTTTCTTCTAGTTTTAAATCCTATGATTGTATATATGTGTGTGTGGTCATGAGTGTATTCATAATTGTATATTTTCAATTTATGTGTATGTTGTATGTGATCAAATGTGGGTTTTGGGCATGGCCTATGCATTAAGTGTGTGTGACATCCATGTGTTGCTGAAGAAGCAGTTGCAGAAAACCATGAAAAAGGTCTCATTCTCTCTTGCTCCTCCAAAGAATGTTTAATTCTGAATTCTTCCCAATTTAGCACAGAAAACAGTTCTAGGAAGAGGGACCCTTGTCCTCAGAGCTTAGAGCTCTGGATCCAGGAAGGGAGGAGAAAGGAGGGAGGGAGGGAAGAAGAATCTTTAGTCACACTAACTAGCCCTGCCTCAGTCCCTGGCCTGAGTCACTGCAATCAGTCAATTTCCACACCTGCATAATGGGAGGAGGTGGTGTGAGTTGGGCCTTTGAAGATGAAAAGCGGGCATTTTGGGGTGAAGGGTCATAAACATCTGTGCTGCATCTGGGCACCCAATTAAGCAAATTAAGGGAGGAGCTGAAGCAGCAAAATGTCCCAAGCCCATAAAGGCTGTTAATTGCTCTTGACCCAGTGGCGGGACCCAAGCCTTGCTCTGACAGATATAAAAGGACCAGGGGACCCACAGACTTCTCATCTTGTTGACGATTCCTCTCCTTCTCACCAGACAACCAGAAGCAGCAACATGACTTGTGGATCATATTGTGGAGGCTCTGTGAGAGCTTTCAGCTGTGCCTCAGCCTGTGGGCCCCGGCCTGGCCGCTGTTGCATCAGCGCTGCTCCCTACCGTGGGGTGTCCTGCTACAGGGGACTGACTGGCTTTGGCAGCCGCAGCTACTGTGGAGGCTACAGGGCCGGCTCCTGCGGCCGCAGCTTTGGGTATCGCTCCGGAGGAGTGTGTGGGCCCAGCCCCCCCTGCATCACCACCGTGTCTGTCAACGAGAGTCTCCTGACCCCCCTCAACCTGGAGATCGACCCCAATGCCCAATGCGTGAAGCATGAGGAGAAGGAGCAGATCAAATGTCTCAACAGCAAGTTCGCAGCCTTCATCGACAAGGTCAGTGACAGGAGAATTGAATTCTGTGGCTCTATGGGAATGCCCTCTCTGGATGGGGGAGAAGAATACAGAAAAATAGATGGAGGAGTTTTTTAAATCCAATAAAGGATGGGACTCTTTTTGAGCCATGGCCAAAGGGGAACAAGAACTGCTAGCTAACTTCCCCATGATATCTCAATCAGCACAGGCATCCCTGGAGCCCCCGCTTTCCTCAAAGCTTCTCCCAGTGACCTATAGTCTGTCTTTAGTGGAGTGAGCATAGGGGAACCAGGAAGTCCCATTTGAGACTAGGAGCTTACCTTCTCCTGCCTTTAGAATGAGCAAACTGGACCTTTGGTCTAGAGCAATTTTCTCATTAAGTCCTAGAGAATCAGATATTTATGTCTATTGGAGAATAAAAAAAAAGATGAGTTTGGACTAGGTGATCTTGAAAGTATCTCCTGACTCCAGATTTTATTTTCTCCCCTTCTATTCTTGTTTCCTCTTTATGTTGGAAAGTCCAGCTGTTCAATTACTCATTAGATACTTTCCCGAATTGAAACGCATGTTGTCTCCTGCTAGCCATCCTTGGAATTCCAAATTCCAGTACTTTGGCTACCATTCTGATTGAAAACATTCTGGGATTTGTTTTTTTATTAGTTGCCCTCTGATCTGGACAGGACACAGATTCAAAGGAACAGTTGATAGACACATGCTCATAGGACCAGTCTTTTACTGGGCTATCTTCTCTCCCCAGCCTTCTGTCCTTTCCCTTATCTTCTTCCCCTCCCTTCTTCTCTCTTCCCCTGCCCTTCCCCTCCAAGATATTTCCTCATTTCCCCTTATTGAATTTCTGAATTTACTCCTTCTGGAACACCCTCCTTTGGATATGGGAATAACCAGGAACAACCCTGACCATTCCCCTCCCTCTCTGGACTGCAGGTGCGATTCCTGGAGCAGCAGAACAAGCTTCTGGAGACCAAGTGGCAATTCTACCAGAACCGGAAATGCTGTGAGAGCAACTTGGAGCCCCTGTTCCAGGGCTACATTGAGACCCTGAAACGGGAACTGGAATGTGTGGAGGCTGACAGTGGGCGCCTGGCATCTGAGCTCAACCATGTGCAGGAAGTGCTGGAGGGCTACAAGAAGAAGTGAGTATTGGGGAAAAGCAAGGGAGTAGACTTCCACTAAAGAATCTCCTAATAGTAAAAGGTCTTAGAGACAGGAACATAGGTACTGGGAGACTTTCAATAGAAAAGAGATTCAGTTCCTAGGATAGGGATTAAATGAATGCCCTGGTAATGGGGGAAGGAAGGGTGTTAGAAATCCTTCAGTTTAGGTGTTAGGGAAGAAAGAAGGACTTTCTGGACATTTATCACTTCTCCATCCATTGAAAGCATGTATTGACTTTCAATTTCCTATTGAAGCTGTCACTTCTCTTGACATCACTACTCTAAAAAGTTCTCAACCCCACCCATGCATCCTTAGTCCCCCTTCTTCTCCCATTCTCCACCCCCTTGAAAAGAATCTTAGAGATCAATTGACTCCTATAAAGAAAGGTCTTCTGTTATTGCTTTAATTATCTACTTCTTTAGCCCAGGGAAGGCATGATTCAGATAGACAGATCAGAGAGAGAAAAGGGTGGCTCAATATAACTGATAATTTGATGCTGTTCATCTCCCTACCATGAAAATGGAGAAAGAGAAATGAAGCAATGGATAAACTAAGGAAGCTGGACAGCCTTTTAGTGCCTCCCAAGACAGTTGTACAAAACTTGTGAAGTGCTATGGATTCTCAGATCATTGCCATTTTTTACACATAAAGAAAAAGCATGTCTCAGGTTCATGTAGCAGATGGGTTATGAAATTCTGCATTGCTAGTGGACCCTTCATTGATATGGAGAATCAAAAGTTTGGTCTACATTTTTTGATTCTGGTCTAATTCATGGTGTTTCTTCCAGTTTATATGCTCCTATTTTCCCTCAGAGAAACTGCAATCTACCTCCCACTAATCTAGCTAGCATCCTTTCATTTATTATATTTCAGATATGAGGAAGAGGTCTCTCTGAGAGCCACAGCTGAGAATGAATTTGTTGCTTTGAAGAAGGTGAGTGATATTGGGGACTTGAATTGAAAAAGATAGAAGGGACAGTGTCTAGAAATGTGGACCCACCCAGTTTTCTTCAGGATATTTGTTATCTTTTGAAGTTAATCTTTCTAAAGCAAGCCCAGATACATTTTTAAGAAACCAGGCTACTGAAGAACACAATTACAAACTGAGAGGTGGTGTTTGATTAGGCAGTAGTATCCAACCCCAAGGAAGGGACAGGTATGAATTGATCCTTCTAGCTTTGGATTTTGTGACCTACCAGCTGGAAAGGGGTAGAGGGTCTATCAAGTCTTAGAGCAAAGAAAGCATGTATAATTGCATTTATTTTCCTGTCCTGAGTTTCTTCTTTGTTTCTTGGAAGTGGAACCTAGGTCCTGCTCAATCAGGTCCATATGCAAAGATATGGCTAGGAGTAGTAACCATAACTTATATACATCAGGATTTAAGGGATGGGAAGGAAGTTAAGCAGCAGGTAAATTCTTGGTTGAAAAGAAAAGAAGGAACAGATCAGAGGATATTGCTCCAGATTGAGAAATGGCATATGGGAAATCTAAGAGGCAGGAACAATACATTTTGAAATTAAATAATGAAATATATTTGCCAAGAAGGAGACCTAGATTTGTTTCACTTCTGCAACTTGCTACCTATTTGACCCTCAGTTTCCCTGACTATAAAATAAGTCTAGATAACACTAAGCTTTTATTTTTATGGCTTCAATCTTCCTTCTCCTTTTCCCAATAGGACGTGGACCAGGCTTACCTCCGCAAATCTGACCTGGAGGCAAATACTGAGGCTCTGACAGAGGAGATCAATTTCCTGAGGGCCTTGTATGAGGAGGTAAGAGGTTGGGAAGGGACTCCCAATGGTACACAGACTATGGGAGAGAGGAAAGGCACGGGCAGAAGGCATCCAGGGCTGAGGGGAAATGTGGGGAATGGTTCATTCACAACAGACTGGGGCAGCAACTTGTTTCCTGACTTAGACCCTTCTTATGAACAATGTAGAAGAAGCAGAACCTACACAGGGTAGGAGGCATTGGAGTGGGGAGTAAAGTACTGAGGCCCAAGAACCAGTTTTACTCAGAAATTCATTTGGAAACTAGAGACAAAAACTCTTAGCTGGATGCTAGCTAGACTACCTCTATAAGAATTGAGAAAATGACAAGAATTGGGCTTATAGGATCAAGACCAAATGATCTGTCCAATAAAGGATATAAAGGAAATTTCAGCTGTAAAATAAAAACATTAGACTAGATCTCTAAAATCCATTTCCAGATCTAAATTTTATAATTTTTCTAACACTTTTCTTGTGCTAGTTTAGAAACTTTAGAAACAGAAAATCCACATGGCCAGGGATCTGGAGAAAGGAATAGATTAGATATGAAGGCAGTGGATCTAATTGGGAAATCAGAGAGCAGATCAGGTCTGGATATGTCAGGATAAAGCAAAAAATCTATAGATCTGATTAGAAATCAGAAACAGAGATCAATTGAAATGGAAACTTCCTGGATGGCTATTCTGTGTGTTTTTCCTGGGACTATGTGTCTGAAGAGGGGGACTCTGAGATGTGACCCATAGTGGACATGTCTGAAAGTAAGATGGAATGCTGAGAAGGACTTACAGAAATAGAAATCCATTTCTCAACAAACTTTGACCATCTCTCTTTTTTATCCCTTTCCCCTGACTTTGTAGGAGATCCGAGTTCTGCAGTCCCATATCTCAGACACCTCTGTGGTGGTAAAGATGGACAACAGCAGAGACCTCAATATGGACTGTGTCATTGCTGAGATCAAGTCTCAGTATGATGACATTGCCAGCCGCAGCCGTGCTGAGGCTGAGTCTTGGTACCGCAGCAAGGTGAGTAGGCAGGAATCCCTTCCCTTTTCTCCCAGCTGGAAGTGTAGTGGGAAGGTTTGTGGATGGCCTTTGGAAAGGACTCGCTCTTTTTCTCAAGACACTCATTTTTGAGAACCTTTATGGAGGTACCTTTCCCAGTGTGGTTTAAAGGAGGAACAAAAGAGATGATTGAAACTAAGTAATGGATGAGATAAGTTTGTGATTTTTGTTTTTCTCTAATCTCTACTTTCCTCTTCCTCTTCTTACCCTTACAGTGTGAGGAAATGAAGGCCACAGTGATCCGCCATGGGGAAAGTCTGCGCAGGACCAAGGAGGAGATCAATGAGCTGAACCGCATGATCCAGAGGTTGACTGCCGAGGTGGAGAATGCCAAGTGCCAGGTAAGGACACAGATCACATTTGAATAGAAATGTACTAGGTTAAACCATAGACCACTTAGCTAACTTGCCTTCTCTTTGTACCCCTCCCAGAATTCCAAGCTGGAGGCTGCTGTGACACAGTCTGAGCAGCAGGGTGAGGCTGCCCTCAATGATGCCCGCTGCAAGTTGGCAGGGCTGGAGGAGGCTCTACAGAAGGCCAAGCAGGACATGGCTTGTCTACTGAAGGAATACCAGGAAGTCATGAACTCCAAGCTGGGGCTGGACATTGAAATTGCCACCTACAAACGACTGTTGGAAGGAGAGGAGCAAAGGTGGGTGCCTGGACAGTCTTTCCTTCTTCCCAATCCAGCCAGGTCCCACAGGTTGCTCTGTCCCTAACCATCCCGAACTAGGGCAGAGGAAATAATCACTCGACTCTCCATTACAAACTTCCCCCAATCCTGCACTGGACAGGTAATATGAACTTTGTCCTATGAATACTCTTCCCATCCTTTAGAAGCATCTGAGTGGGGGTCCTCAGCTGGACTCACTGGCTATGGGTGTGGGTCCTCAGTTTAGGGCTTTACATGTAACTTCCTGTACAAAGTAGCCGGGTCTTCACTTCCTTCCCAGATTTCTTCCCTACCTCTATTACTGGCATTTAATCCCTTCATATTCCTAGAGCTCTGTCACCCCTTTAATAATCTGGAACTTAGTCTTTCCTATCTCTGATGGTTAGCACACCAAAGACACAACTCATCCATCCCTCATATTTAATCATTTAGCTCTAGCATTTCATGCCTCTCCCATTCTTAGGAACTTGATCTTTTATTTTTGGGTTCTCTTTGTCCCCATGGTGCTCTAAAGCTTTAATCACAATGGTCTGACTCCAAATTTCCTGGCAAATCTAACCCCAACTTTCTCTCAATTTGTCTTTTATACCTGAGGTCATTTATGGCAAGCTTTCATTGTCTTATTCATAGTCACTCTGATTTGTTGAATTTTGAAATTGAAATTAATATTAAAAGCAAGGGTTGCTGTTAGAGACTAAGAAGAACTTCCTGTTGAGATACTCAAAGGTTGTGATCCCTTCTAGATTAATTTTTACAAAAGGAAGTGATAGCTTTTTTAGTGATGGTGAAGTGCAGTCTCATGGAAGGCAGAGGAATGAACTAGATGAGTCTAGTGTTTCTGTCTGGTCCATCACTAGGAGATGGGACAGAGAAATTTAAGTATAGTACATGCTCTTGGATCTTTTAGCCAGTCAGTCAAGTCAGTTAGTAGCATAACTCCTATTGGGCATCTCTTTTCTATGAGCATTGGGAAGAGAGGTCAGAAGAGATTTGATCTCTGCCTTAGTCAACTCCCAGTCTAATATGGAAGTCACAACCTTCAACATTTATAAGTAGTAGTTCTAGAATTTAAACAGATCTTCTGATTCTAAGTTCAGTGCATATTGAATGACTTTGAGCTTTATTTCACCTTAATTGAGTGGCCTAGGGGGCTTTATTAGTATTAGACTGACCTCTGTTCCTTTTCTTCCCCATTACAGGTTGTGTGAGGGTGTTGGCGCCGTGAATGTCTGTAAGTAATTTCAGCTTTCCCCCTTTACTCATATTGGAGTTTCTAGAGTGTCTCTTGTGGTGGTTGTTGCTTTCTTGATGCTATATAGTTGACCGAGTTGTAATCCAGGCTTGACCCTGTCTCTCTGCTACCTATCTTTTCCCTAGGTGTAAGCAGCTCCCGAGGTGGCGTCGTCTGTGGCGATCTCTGCACCAGCACCTCAGGTGCCCGTGTTGTCAGCACCGGCAGCAGCGGCCCCACTGGCGGCAGTGTGGTCGTCAGTGCACCTAATGCCTGTGCCCCCTGTGGGGTAGGCTCTAGCTGCAGCATCCGCCCTTGTGGCACCAGCTCCTGTGGGATCAAGAAGTGTTAGGAGGTCAGGAGGAAACAGAATTGAACTTCACCCCTGAAATGTCACTGCAATCAGACCACATCCTTTACTGCTCTTGGACAGCAATGCATTCTTCAGTCCCATCCTCTTTCTATGAGTCCAGCCATACTTCTAACAACAGAGCAAGAGAACTTGGACATTTTATGCATCCAAATGAAATTTCCCTGGGACTTGCATCTTCTACTACCTGTTGTCCTTATTTAATCCAGACCTCAGTAGCTCTTGAATGACCTGATCATAATATCCAATCAGACCTATTTCTCTGATGGGTGGATGCTTCCCTTTTCTGAATATGTTGCTTATTCCAGGCAGTTATTTTCCTAGTAGTTCTCTCACTGATCTATGGGTTCACATTCTTCTTCTCCAACTGTTTGTCTGTCTTTTGCTGGATTATTTGGCTCTGGAGGGTCTATTACTATTGCAACACCAAGGTCTATAGAGGGTGGAAGAAAAATCCAATTTGGGAGCAGGGAGTTTCCCAGTAGCTTTAGATGATAATCCTTGTTGTACCAACAGCTGCTCTTTCTATGCTATGGCTGCTACTTCTAGAATGGGAAGATGAGAAACATTGCTATACTTTTGTTTTCAGTTGATTCTATGGTATTTACTCCCTATCTAATTTCCTTCCTGTATCTGTACCCAAAAGTTCCCAGGAAGCCAATAATTCAATTTCTTGTATGTTTGTCTTTGTCTAATTCTGCATCTCCAATAAACTCAATGTAGTGATTCAAGTCTGATGGCTAAGGGTCTTAAATGTACCAGGTACCTTGACTCACATATATGAGTAAGGAAATTAATAGAACTTCCTATAAGTTTATCAAGTACTACAAAACTGGAGTAAGTTATGAAATTCTTCAATTTCTGTCTCTGAGTGAGATGATTTTAAAGGTGGGATACTGTCCCTAAAATATAGGCTGATGAGATATCTGTCTCCTTCCCAATAAGGACACATTTATAAAGTTACTGTCTAATGAATAACCATCAGAGTTATTCCTACTAAGAGGACCTATTTAACCCTGTCCAATGTCCAAGAATTCTATAGTTCAAAGATGTCAACATTCTAAGAATTATGTGATTTAATCTCTTTGTAGTTCTATGTGACAGAGTCTGGAGGAAATGAATTTCCTTCCAAAGGAATTCTACCAACCCCTGTATTCTGCTATACTTGACCAGCTCAATTTTCTCTTTATTTATATACTGAACAGGAGACTCCTTCTAACCCTATTCCACTGGGTATATCCCTTCCTATGGAGTCGAAGTATTCATTTCTAAATCCTGTTTATTCATCTTACATGTAGTGTAAAATTGCATAGCTACTGAAATAGGAAGGGCCACCTGGATATTGTGTTATTTTTTATGGATAGATCTGACTTTTAAGGAGAAATTATGTGTCAGACAAAGCTGGGAACCAAGAGAATGATAAATGACATGGATATGTACATTTTTTTCTTCTATCCTTCTTGTATGTGTATCCACATATATTTTTCCAGAAGTTAGAGCATATTAACATAAAGCATAGTCTATCTTTCTTGAAATCTCTAAAGTGATTAGCAATAGCATCCTCAGGGAGTGACACCACAGGTATAGAGAGTCTTGGGACTCAGGATTTGACTTCTCCTTCCCTTAAAACTCAACCTACAAAAGGACTAAGAATATTTGAGGCAGTGGCCACACTGAAGTGAGAATCATAGGATCACAAAACTAGATCTAAAGAGACATAGATTGCTGGCTTTATCATTGATTGAGACTGAATCCCCTGAGATTACCTTTCTAGGCTCTTACTAGCTCTAAGACTCTTTGTTTTAATAAATCTACTTTGCCAACCTCTGGGTAATTCAGCTTATGTGGCAGAATCTTTAGGTTATGTCCTTCATGAGTCAAAATGATTTGGAATGAACATTTTTGCATTTTCCTAATCATTTACATTTCCTTCAGGCTCTGTCACATAGAACTACAAAGAGATTAAATCACATAATTCTTAGAATGTTGACATCTTTGAACTATAGAATTTTTGGACATTGCACAATAGAGGTCCTCTATTGATTTCTTCACTGAACATCTGAGGAAACTGTGACTTGAGAGAGATCAATTCATTCCCTCTTAAGTTTACAGAGATAATTAAGTAACAAAGTTAGAACAGGAGCCTGAGTCTTCTGATTCTTGATATGTGGTGCAGCTATTGTTATTGTCATCAGTATTGTTGTTTTTCCTTCATTCTTGAAGAAGATCATGACATCAACAAGGAGATGTCATGATGTACAAGTGAACTGGATTTAAGTAAGGGATGGCTGAAAAAAATCACCAACCTCACTTTTCCCTCTGGAGTCATCTGGCCAAATATAGATCAGGATGACTGGTGATGGTCCATCAGGATGTAGGAGGAGACTTTGGCCTTTTTAAGCTAAGGTCTTTAATAATTCTCAGTCTGATGGAGGCAACACCCATTCAGTGATCTAGGCTAGCTAAGAAAGGACTGAAGCAAAGAATGTCTTCTTTTACTAGTTTCTTTTTTTTTCCTTTTCTCAAGAAAGGCTTAAACTTTAATTTATATGTTGCAAAAACAGTCTACCAAGTTACTACAAAAAACTCACAGGTTAGGTTCTTTTTTCCCCACAAATGATATTTTATTTTTTCCAATTACATGTTATGAAAATTTTTCCAGTATTCAACCACATGCATATGCATATTTATAAGTTACACAATTTCCTTCCACCCTCCTTTCACATTCCTCTCCTCTGCATGAGAAATTAAGAAAAAAGGAAAAGAAAGAAAACCATGAGTTAGGAAAAAAAAACTGGGGAAATTTTCAGAAAGTGAATGTAGTGTTCATTCAGATTTTGTAGGTTTTTCTTTGTTTTGTTTTTGTTTTTCTTCCTCTGAATGTGAATAGCATTGTCCATAACAGGTCTCCCAGAGTTGTCCTAGACTTCTGAACTGCTTAGAGGAGCTGCATCCATTAAGCTTGATCAACTCACAATGTTGTTGTTAAAGTCTACTATGTTCTTTTGGTTTTTCTCCTTTCATCAGTTCCTATAATCTGTTCCATGCTTCTCTAGAGTCCAACCATTCATGGTTTCTTAAAGAACAATAGTATTCCATAACGTTCACATACCATAACTTGTTCAGCTGTTCCCCAATTGTGGGCATCCTCTCAATTTCCGATTCTTTGCCACTACAAAAAGAGCTGCTACGAATATTTTGGAACATGTGGAACTTTCCCCATTTTTTTATGATTTCTTCTGGATGTAGGCCTAGAATTGGTATTGCTAGGCCAAAGGTATGATCAGTTTTATTGCTCTTTGAGCATAGTTCCATATTGCTCTCCAGAATGATTGGATAAGAGATAAGACTTCCGGCCAAGATGGCAGAAAGGAGACAGGCCCAGTTCTAAAATCTCCTGATCTTTCCCTATATATGATATGAAACAAGTCTCTTAACAGAAATCCAATCAACAAAACCCAGAAAGAAAATCCAGGAGAAAGAACATCTACCTCAGATTTGTCTTCCATAATTGTGGGGACACAGAGGGTGGACTCTGCTGGGAGCTCAGGACTGGGGAGAATCTGGGAGCCTGGATTAGCCTGATTAGCAGTGGGGTTGGAGTCCAGGAGCCTGAGGGCCCGAGAACTGGACCTGCTTGATCAGTGGCAGGGCTAGACCCCAGGGGCTGGGGTCAACTAGGGAGCAGAGGCATTGGTGTTGGCACTGACCCTCAGGAGCTTGCTGGCAGGGCTAGAGGGAGAGTTCCAGTGAGTGGGGAGAGCTGCTGACATCATCCCTGGACTCCTCTGGTCAGGAGGAACTCAGAGTCCATGCCTCCATTTCAGCTGAAGCCTCTTCTCAGAACAAAAACAACTAGACTACCTCTGCCCCAGGTGCAGGTGTGTGTGAGCAGAAGAACCACCTCAGCTGACTATAGGGAGAGTGATCACCTCACCCAGGGCATAGCCCACTATTGATGGAGGACAAAAGTATTTAACAGCTTCAATCATTTCCTCCAGGCCAAGGGAGAAGGCCTCAATCAAGGCCTCAGACACTTCAGAGAAAGCAACCAGTACCCCCTACTGGCCAGCTGGAGATATTATATGCAATGAGTAAAGCCTCTAGGGATCCCAGTACCAAACCTCTGTGAACCAGCCCCCTCCCCAACTCAAGGTCTTAGTAAAATGAAGAAAGGCCAGCAGAAAGGAGGGTCCACAGGAAAATTCTTGGAAGTAAAAGCTCCTAACTCAGAGAGATCTAGAACCTCTGAGGAGAATATGATCTGGTCTCCAGCACAGAAAGACTTGCTTGAAGAAATAAGGAAGGAGTTTATAAGTCAATTGGAAAATTTGGGAAAAGAAACCCAAGAGAAGATTAACACCTTGCAACAAGAAAACAAATCATTGGAAAATACAACTGGACAAATAGAAAATGAGAATAATTCTCTCAGATTTTCAATTGGATAAATACAAAATGAGAATAATTCTCTCAGATCCTCAATTGGGCAAATGCAAAAAGAAAATAATTCTCTCAAAACCTCAATTGGCCAAATGGAAAGCTCTTTCAAAAATAGAATTGAGCAATTGGAAAAGGAGTTGCAAAAGGTAAATGAAGAAAATTCTTATCTTAAAAAAAGAATCTATTCTGTGGAAACTAATGACTACATGAGACAGCAAAATCCTGTTAAACAAAACCAAAAAATAAAAAAAAACCAGAATGATTGGATAAGTCCACAACTCCACCAACAATGCATTAATGTTTCAATCCTCCCACAGGAGGATAGGTGTGAGGTGGTACTCATGGTTGTTTTAATTTGTGTTTCTCTAATGATTTGGATCAGAGATTGCTTATTTTATTTTGGTCTATTTCTCCCAGTATTTAGGAGGATTTCAAGGTGTGTGTGTGTGTGTGTGTGTGTGTGTGGTGTGAGGAATGTGTGACTTTTTTTTAAAGTTTTTTTGCAAGGCAATAGAGTTAAGTGATTTTCCCAAGGCCACACAGCTAGGTAATTATTAAGTGTCTGAGGTAAGATTTGAACTCAGGTCCTCCTGACTCCAGGGTTGGTGCTCCATCCAGTGCACTACCTAGCTGCCCCTGGAATATGTGACTTTCAATATATACATATATATATATATATGTATATGTAATTAAATGATTTTTCTTTCATTGATTGCCCTTTCCAGCATGGACATTCACATCCCGATTCCAGGATAGTCTCTATCCCAAAGCATACACCACACACACACATATACCGCATACTACATATACAAACATATGCATATACATACATACATAGATACATTTGATGAGATATTCTGAAAATCACAAGCTACTTGCTTTGTCAGCCATAGTAAACATACTGCCTAGGTACCAAGGAACTTTTGTTGAAAAATCTAATGAAGAATAGATCTTATCTTTTTGATGGTGTTGCATAGTAAAATGAATTGTGAAGAAAGGAGTGGGGAGAGTCCTGAAAGAAGATATGGATTATTAACATTGTGAGAGAAGGTCCATGAATTTTTAACTCATAATTCCCATGCCAACTACATAATAGTCATCCAATAATTTTTTTTTTTAGTAATGATGGTGGTAATTCTCTATAAAAATGGTATTTCAGTTTTGATTCATGACATGGATTTTCAAAGGTTATACCATTAAAATATAGGCTACAGATTCTACCACGTTGGAAAAGCTTCAGTTTGGATTCTTTTTCCAGAGGCTAATCACCATTAGACTGCCCACTTGATCAAAGATCTTTTGATCATGGCCATGGTAACCTATAAAGAAGAGAAAAAATGGACCTTAGGCCTATCCTGACACTTTTTTGCTTTTGAAGTGATAGGGAGAAAGCTTGGATGGTAGGTAGGGAAGAGGGAGAAGGTACTGAGAACCATACTTCTGTTAAATTATATATAAATATTGACTCAACTGTGGACTCTAAATGTGACAGCTTTGTCCACTGACCAAAGAAGGGACATTCTATTGGAGAAACTGAAATAATTTAATATGAACATTTTACTATAAATGAAACCAGAAGACAAAAGGGAGTCATGGCTAAATAGAGGGATGGCTCACAGGTTCTCTCTTTTTGGAGAAACAAACACAGGAGTCGGTAGAGTTAGTTTTTATTGTGCATTCAAATGCAACATGAAATATCATTTCATGGGATGCTTTGTCATTTTGTATTGTACTGCTTATGATGAGCTTTTATAAAAGAATCGCTGTGAAGATAATTATAGCTTATGTGACATTTATTATAGGAGATGAAGAGCAAGGGAAATTTTGTGAGTAAATGAATAGGACCTTTCAAAATAAATCAACATATACTTTTAATATTTAGTGATTTCAATGCCAAGATAGTGAAAGAGGAAGATGTGGTAAAATATGTTGGAGAATACATTCAGGATAATGAACAAAAGAGGGCAGAGCCTTGTAGACTACTCAGCAATTTCATGTTTTTATAAGGTGTTGAAAGAACCCTAACCTTAGATTTTTGGGACACTATACATCATGAATCTTTTACTCAGGAGAGACATTGCAAATGGGAAGCCCTAAATAGTGTAATAAAAAAATGAAATTATGCTTTCATATAGAAAATAACTGGTTACCAGTTTGGGAGCTATTATGACTCATCAGATCATCGGCTTGTTAGAATGAGGATCAAAATCAACACCAAATTAAGAGAACAAAAACAGACTTTTTAAACAGCTCTAAACTAAAATTTTTACCATCAGTTCTTTACTAATATTTTTCATTCTAAAGACTAGCACATTTATAGCATACATGACTTGAATGACCTAAGAATATATAAAATAGTAACCATAGCAAATTATAATTTTAAAATAAATTATTGATGCAAAAAGCAAAGAAGGAAAATATAGAGAGCCCAACAGAGTCAATGAACATTTCCTAAGGAAATTTAAGATTAAATTAATTACTGAAAAGAGGGGACTAAGAGTGCTTAGAATCTATGTTAGTCAAAAAACACTGATTCTGTGACAGACACCCTGCTAAAGTCTGGGAATATAAGTTGTTATTCAGTCATTTTTCAGTCATAGCCAATTCTTTTTGGAATATTTGGGATATCTTGGCAAAGATACTGGAGAGATGTGCCATTTTCTTCTCCAGTTTATTTTATAGATGAGGAACCTAAGTCAAACAGGATTAAATGACTTGCCCAGGATCACAGCTAGTAAGTCACTGACGCTGGATTTGAACTTAAGTCTTTCTGACTCCCATGTCTACTACACTAAAAATAAAAAATAATCCCTGCCCTTGATGAGTTCTAGTAGAGGAGAGAATATGCAAATAACTAAATACAAACAAACTGTAGACAAGAAATCTAAGAAATGATCAATAGAAGGAAGGAAGGCACTAGAATGAAGAGGGACTGGGAAAGGCTCCCTATAGAGGATGAGATTTTAGCTAGGACTTGAAGGAAGCTCAGGTATTCATGTGGTGGGTCTGAGGAGGAAGAATATTCCAGACATGAGGGATAGTTAGTAAAAATACCTAGATTCAGAAAGTTGAGTGTCTTGTTTAAGGAATAGCAAAGAGAACACTGTCAGTGCATTAAACAGTACATGTATTAAGTCTAAGAAGACTAGAAAAATAAGGAAGGGGTTAGGTCATGAAAAGCTTTGAATGACAAACAGCATTGTAAATTTAATCCTGGAGGTGATAAGAAGTCACTAGTGGTTACTGAGAAGGGGGAAATGACATAGGGCTTTTGGTGATTGAATGAAACATGGACTGGATGGGGAGAGACACTGTGGAAAGACCAATCAATCAGTAGACTATTGCAATGGTCCAGGTGTGAGAACATCAGAGGAGAGAAGGGGGGTATATTTGAGAGATGTTAATTACAAAGGCAATTCCTCTCCATCTTGAAGAAAAAAACTATGGAGTCTGAATGTAGAGAAATACATATTATGTTCACTTTTTAAAACTTCTTTTATATTTTTTCTTTCTTACTCATGATTTTTTCCTTCTTAGTTCTAATTCCTCTTTCACAACTCCTCCTTCACAACTGGATTAATATAGAAATATATTAAACATGATTGTACATTACAACATTTGAAAGATTGTTCACTGCCATGGGCAGGGAGAGAAGGGAAGGTGGGAGAAAAATGTGGAACTCATAAAATTGCAAGTAGATCAATATTTTTTTTTAGGTTTTTGCAAGGCAAATGGGGTTAAATGGCTTGCCCAAGGCCACACAGCTAAGTAACAAATGGATCAATATTGAAAACTACCTTTGCATGTAATTGAAAAAAATACAATTAAAAAATTTAAAAATAGAAAAGAAATTGATAGGCCATGTCAACAGTTTACATATAGGGGACAAAAGTGAGAAATCAAGTAGCTTGTGAACTTGGGAGATAGGGAATAACAAGGAAATTAGAAAAAAAATGGAGAGTTTCTAAGGAAAGATAATTACTTCAGTTTTGGAATATAAAATGAACATCAAATTTAAATATTTAATAAGTTTTTAGAGATGTAAGACTGGAGGTCAATGGAGGTTAGAGCTAGATAAATAGTTCTGAGAAGTATCAGCATAGAGATTGAATTTGTGAGGTCACTGAGTTAAAAAGAATAGATGGAGAAGAGAAGGGGACCCTGGATGTCTGTGGATATCCAGAATTAGTGGGTATGACCTATATAAACATCCAAAAAAGGAGATAGATGAGTGGTCAGATAGGTAGGAGGAAAACCAGGAGAGAGTATTGTCTTGAAAACCTAGAGAAAAGAGGGAATCAGTATTAAAGACTACAGAGAGGTCAAGGAGAATGAGGATTAAGAAAAAAGTGATAAATGACTACTAAAGGCAACATCAATCTTGAATATAAAGTTGTTTGTGAAAGTATAGGGGCATGGGGCAGAATTATGAGAGAATCACCTTACAAATGAACAGAAAGTGGCAAAAAAATTATAAAAAGTTTGATGAGAGATGTATTGAGTTAGATCAATTTGAGAACATTTAAGAAAACTAGAAGGATTTATTTTTATATACTATTAGTTTTAATAAATTAATTTCAGAATATTAAAAAGTCTGTAAAAAGCACTCTTTCAAGATATTACTTATAAAATCTGACTAAGGGAGATAAAAAGAAATGCATGAAATATTTCAGAATTAAACTACTAAAGATATACTCAACTTAGAAAAAAACAATCTTTGAAGAAATAAAACAAACTTGTAATTGGAGGGATTTTCATTGTTCATGACTGGGCCTCATCAATAACAATAATAATAATAATGATAAGAGTTAGCTTTTATATAATGTTTTAAAGTTTGCCAAGTGTCTTACATATATTATCTCATTTAGTACACACAACAATACTGTGATGTAGGAACTATTATTATCTTCAATTTATAGACAAGGAAATTGAAGCTGAAGGTGTCACATAGGGTCACACAGCTAGAAAGTGTTAGAGATATAATTTGAACCTGATTTCAGGTCCAATGCTACCTAGTTGCTTCAATAAAAATTATAATACTTCCTAAATTGATTTATGGATTTTATATCATAGATTTAGAATTTCATAGCATCTTAGAAACCATCTAGTCCAACTGGCTAATTTTACAGAGGAGACATCAAATAACCAACAGGTGAAATGACTGACAGCTCTGAGGTCCTCAGTGCAAATGCAACATGTTTTCAATTATATCATACTATCTTTATAGTTCCATACAAGCAAATTAACAGAGGTCACTTTATAAACAAGCAAATTTATAATAAAATTCATCTAGAGGGAACACAGATCAAGAATTCCAAGAGGAATAATGGGGAGAAAAAGCAATGAAGAGGGTCTAGCATTACCAGAACTCAAACTAGCCATAATTATTAAAACCATTTAGTTAATAAAAAGGAAATGTGAGCAATACAATAGAGTAGATAACTGAAAAACAATTGAACCGATTGTGACATTATGAAATGTTCCAACCCTTTGGTTGGAGAATAATTTGAAATTATACTAAAAATAATCACAAAATTGCTCATACCCTTTGACCCAGTGGTGTCACTAATGAGTACTTACTCTAAGGAGGTCAAAGTCAGAAGGAAAAGTACAATTGCTACCCCTCCTCTCCATAACAACATTATCATAGTAAAGTAGTGCAAGGTGGGAAAAGTAACAACATGGAAATATAGTGGGTTTTCAATGACAGCAAAATATCTGAAGAAATTACAATCTACTAATGTAGTGGAGGGGGACAAGCCAACTGGTAACTGGTTTCACCATTTACTGGAAAATAGAGGGAGAAAAAAAAAAACAAAAGCACTGTCAGATTTTATATTTTGAGAACTCAAAGAACACTGCAGATGGTGACTTCAGCCATGAAATAAAAAGACACTTTCTTGTTGGAAGAAAAAATTATGAGAGATCTGTACCACAGACTAAAAAGCAGAGACATTGCCTTGCTTACAAAGGTCTTTAGTCAAATTTATGGCCCTTCCAGTAGCAATGTATGATTTTGAGAGTTGGATTATAAGAAAAGCTGAGTGCCACAGAATTAATGCTTTCAAATTGTGGTGTTGAAGAAGACTATTGAGAGTCCCTTGGACAGCGAGGAGGTCAAATTTACCAAGACTTAAATTTCTTTGGAAGGATAAATTCTAGAGCTGAAACTTAAATATTTTGGCCACATAAGGATACTGAGGAAGTTTGGAGACAAAAGGAGGGGGTGGCAGGAGATGGTAGAATAGTGTCTTGGAAGCAATAAACATGATTGGACAGACTTTGGAAGATGTTGGAAGACAGAATGATAACAAAGAGAAATAATTGAATGCCCGAACAACAACAAAAACAACTTAGCAGATCATATATGATATAGCATATCATATGATTTGCAGAGAAAGAAGCATTGATTGATGTTTTTCTTTTTTCTTGAATAAGGCCATGACATCAGGGAGATGTTGCCATGACATGCAGGTAAATTGGATTTGAGTGAGAGGATGCTGTGGTAAGTCACCGATCTCATTTTCTCCTCCAGAGCCATTTGGGTCCAGTGGCCAGAAATGAATCAAGATGGCTGGAGATGGCTCTGGATGCGAAGCAATCAGTGTTAAGTGACTTGTCCAAGGTCACAGAGTAAGTGTCATTTTTTGGATCAAACATGTTTGATGGACTCCTTTATGTCATTTTTGAGGTACAACTTTTCTTTGACAATATTCTGGAACCTACTCACCTTGACTGTCTATCTCTCCATTGGTCTTTAGGTAAAAGCTGTAATTTTAATTCCTCAGAGACTTACATATGACTGACATATAGTCATATAGCATCACTGGAAAAAAAAATGATTTGAGGTCAGATTTGAACTCAGGTTCTCCTCACTCCAAGGCTGATGTTCTATCCACTGTGCCACCTAGGTGTCCAAAATGATAAATATAGTGAATACAAAACGTACTATGATTCTGGTTTATTGACTCACCCCCCCCCAAACCAGCCCTCATCTAATTATAAACATTATGCTGCCACTTTAAAAGTTTTCCTCCAGCAAGTTGTTTCCCTTGCTTATGCCAAAATTGACCCATTGAAATATATAGCAACATAGCTTTGTCAGATGGTTGTCTTATTAGTCAGTCAACATTCATTAAGTATTATCCTTCCAGGCACTTATGTGTTGGGAAACAAATGAAAACAAACAAACAAACAAACAAACAAACAATCCCTGCTCCCTTGTATTGTAGATAACATATATCTCTCTCTATATATATACATATACACATATATATATGTATACATATATATATATATATATATATATATATATATATATATATATATATGGAATTTGAAAGAAGAGGGAGCAAGGTGCTCATTGTAAGATTATGATGAAGTCCAGAGTTTAGCTTGGTGAGAAAAGAAGAGATGTTTGGCCTTCCTTAAGAAAAAAATTCTGAGAAGAGCAATCCTTTAGAGAACTGGGCTCTGGGGCTAAGGGAACTAAGAGATCTAGTATTAAGAAGTTTCAAGAGAAGTATAAAACAGGGAGATATACATTTGCCAGAATTATTTGTTAGGAAGGATATCTAGGGTTGGGACTACATGTGTAAGAAGGTACATAATTATATGAAAGAAGGATTCTTTCAACTCCTGTTGGGGGTGGGGGATAAGCACAGAATAAAACTGGATGAAAAATGCCCGGCTTGCTCTCCAGTTTATGATGTATAGATAATTAGACAGTCTATCTATAGATTAGCTCCATCAGTAGTGATAGTAATAATAGCTGGCATTTTTAAAAAGGATTTTGCAAGGCAAATGGGGTTAAGAGGCTTGCCCAAGGCCACACAGCTAGGTGATTATTAAGTGTCTGAGGCTGGATTTGAACTCAAGTACTCCTGACTCCAGGGCCAGTGCTCTATCCACTGCACCATCTAGCCATCCCTACAGCTGGCATTTTTACAGTGCCTAAGGTTGGGAAAGTACTTTTTATATATGTTCTTTTTTGTATTCATTTAAAGGACATATGTTGAGGATAGCACAGTATATGAAGAAGGAAAGGGATTGGACCTATGATTTCATCAGTGTAGGGAACAAGGCCAATGTGTGTCAGAGATGAGACAAACCCAAATCTCTTTCCAAGGCAAAGAATCACTCTATCCACCATAGGCACACCTCATTTTATTGCATGCCACTTTATTGCACTTTGCAGATATTGCTATTTTTTCTCACAAATTGAAGGATTGTGGCAACTCTGTGTTAAGCAAGTCTGTCAATGCCATTTTCCCCTAACATTGTATGCTCAATTCAGGTCATATTTTTGTAATTCTTGCAGTATTTCAATTTTTTTCATTATTATTATATCTGTTAAAGTAGAGTGCTAAAGTGATTGTGAACTTTGATGTTACTATTGTAATTGTGTTACTACAAACCATTCCTATAAAAGACAGTGAACTTAATAAAAAAGTTGTATATATATTCTGACTACTCCACCAACTGAATTCCCTTGTCTCTTTCCCTCTCCTCAGTCCTCCCTATTCCCTAAGACATAACAAAATTGAAATTAGGCTAATAATAATCCTACAATGACCTGTAAGCAATCAAAGAAAGTTTCAATCGATATGATGTACTTCATTGTTGTCTGATTTTAAGAAATTGCCACAGCCACTCCAACCTTCAGTAACTACCACCCTGATCAGTCAACAATCATCAACACTGAGGCAAGACCTTCCACCAGAAAAAATGATTATAATTTGCCGATGGCTGATGATTAGTATTTTTAATTAAGACATACACATTGTTTTTAAAGATATAAAACTATTACACACTTAATCGACCATAGCATAGTGTAAACATAACTTTGATATGCACTAGGAAAAAATTCTTTATTGTGAATTCAATTTATTGTGATGGTCTGGATCTGATCCTACAAAATCTCAGAGGTATGCCTTCTTAAGAATTGAATTAGAGGAGGAAATCAAGCTCAATTACATTTGGGAAATTACACAATGTTTTAATGGGCTCAAGTTTCTCTTTGAAACAAAGGGCCTCCTCTTTTAACAAAATTTTTTTCCGGTGATGCTATAAAACTGTGAGTCATATGTCAGTCTCTGAGGAATTTACAGGTTTCACCCAAAGACCAATGGAAAGATACACAGTCAAAGTGAGTAAGCTCCAAAATAGTGCCAAAGAAGATTTGTACCACAAAAGTGGCATTAAGGAGGCCATCAAATATGTATGATCAGAAAATGAACTATGTTGGTTATGTGGAGAATGAGAGTATAACTGACAGATTAGACTATGTGCTTCATCAGTGTCCATGTCAAAAGAAGATTACCTCTCCTTTATCATGAAGTGCACTTATGCCAATGAATAAAGGATAAGAAGGCATTGTGCAGTATGATTTTTACTATTGGAAGAGGTCTCTTCATTGATAAGATCATAAATTGATTAAAGCACTGATATAACATAGTGGTGATTCATGACAGTGAGAATAAACTTTGTCTACTTTAAAATGTCACTTATGGCTGGTCCTACTTCAACATCCATTGACACTTTCCTCTAGGAACTCCCACGCTAAGACAGTCACAGACACATGGCAGAAGGGGCATAGAATTATAGAACCTCAGAGTTAGGTGAGAGATCTTAGGAATAGGAGGATCTCAATAATGGGGTGAAACTGAACTGAATGGGGGTTAAATAAGGGAAGGCTTCCTGAAATTTAAAAGAGAGATAGTAATGGGACTGTAAGGAGAGAAGATGGGAAGAATGACCTATGCCTGGTAAGGGGAGAATAGCCGTGTATGATTTAGATGAAATTGGAGGCATATTGCAATGATGATGATAAGAGAAAGTGAGCCAGTTCCTTGAAAAGAGCTGAATCTGAGGAGACGAGAAATTGGAAATAAAGAAAAAATGTCTCAGGAGGGTAAAGGGACCCAGAAGCTCACGTTATGCAGTTAACTCTAGAGATTACTAGATGTGATATGCTTGATCAACTATAATAGACTAAAGCTCCTCTCAGCAGTTCAGTGATCAAGGACAATTCTAAAAGAACTTGTGATGGAAAATGATTTCAATATTCAGAGGGAAAAGCTATGGAGTTTAAAACTTCTTTTATATTTTTTTCTTTTTTCTCATGGTTTTTCCCTTTAGTTTTAATTCATCTTTTACAAAATGACAAATTTGGAAATATGTTAAACTTGATTTTACTTGTACAATTTATTTCAGATTAATCACTGCCATGGAGTAGGGGGAGGAAAGGGAGGGTGGTAGAAAAATGTGGAACTCAAAAGCATATAAAAAGATGAATGTTGAAAACTATTTTTGAATGTAATTGGAAAAAATAATTAATAATAATAAAAGTGATCTGTTTCTTGAAGGATTTCATAGCAATTGGTACATGTATCTCTCAGTATTTTTCATTTTCTATCTTGCTATCAGTGTTCATATTTTATCTCTTCACTGTATTACAAACATTTATTTTTGTATTCCTAGAAAAATGCCCTGAACATGGTAAAACAAGTTAGCTAGATGGTTAGCTTAGTCTTATTAGTTAAGGCCCACATCCTTCTGAGAGGAACTGGATCTTGGGTTTGGAGTTATCAACTGCTCAGAACCTCATGGTGACTAGGGTCATGGATAGTGCAAATTGCCTCAAAATAGCCCCATAGCTGGAAAGGGAAAACAGATTTGAAGTAAATGTCCTTTTAAAGTTCAACCATTTTATTGCTTCTTCCTTCTCAGCAGCCAATGAAAGGTTTGCTTCATTATTTCAAACTGTAAGAGTCCTTCAGTGCCAAGAGATGAGATTAAAAAAGAAGGTATCTCTATGATGCTCCCTTCAACCCCTAGCTATATTGCTTTTTTTGTTAAGCTCTTCGTTCAGTGCTACCTAGGCCAGGCATCTTAAATCTCTAGGGTCAATTTTTCCAGTGATGATCCTAAATCTATTTAAGTGGTTGAAAGCTCTTTAGAAGATCCTTAGGACCCTTCCACCAAAGGATGATGGATGATAGGAATAAAAATCTAGTAAGATCCCTGCCATGCAGGCTGACATGATTTTTCCTTAAAATATGGGAAAGATCTCTTTCCCACACAATCAGTCCAGAGGATTAGGGCTCGAGCCATTGTATGTTACCATGATCTGTGTTAGTATCTTATGACCCTCATTCTTTTGCTCCTTGGTGTCAAGGGCTGAATCTTACAAAAATGGTTTTGTTTTTCTTAGCACCTTACACAATCTGTATATATTAAGCCCTTAATCAATGTTTGCTAAATAAATGAAGAGACTTTCTAAAGGACTGTGTTGCCTTTCAGTAACTGTTTGCCATTCTGAGACCACCATCCTTTCTCCCTCAGCCTCCAACAAAACTTCTCAGGACTATGTCTACCTTGTATCCATGATTGCTTTCTAGACCGAACTTTCTGTAATGAAATCTAAACTAATCCAGACCAATAAGTAGAGTCTAATGTTGAACACAGATGTACATGCACAATTTTCACCAGAGGGAAGGGGGGGGTAGGAAAGGAGGGTGGTGGAAAAATGTGTGACTTATAAACATGAAAGTGGATGAATGTTGAAAAACTTTCATAACATGTAATTGGAAAAATAACAAAACAAAACAAAAAAGCAAGTAGAGGCTAGTTAGGGATTCCTTGCCCAGCAATCCCTAGGACTGAAGAGAAGAATGGAGCTGCCTTGTTTTATGGTTTTTGATCCTGAGACCTTCTATCTTCCTGGAGACTGGGGCAGGACAAGATCTTAAACTTTCTCATCTTTGAAATCTAGTTTGCTCTTATCCTAGAAAGATTTCTGGAATGAGTCTGGATTTGGAGTCGGAGAACTTGATGCTGAATCCTAGCTTTGCTCCTTATTTAGTATGATATTGAACAAGTCACTTTACTTCATTTTTATATTCCTTAATTTCCTAATCTGTGAGGAAGTCAGACTAGATGATCTCTAAATTCTCTGAATCTAAGTTATCAGAATCTATAACCCTAAAGTCATACCAATGACATTCTCTGCTTTGTCTTGCTCTACAGGGCTTGCTATTCCAGTGAGAATGTTCCCTTCCCAGTAGTCATCACCTGGATGAGAAATCACAATGAAACCATTCATTTCAGTGACAAAAAGACTCCCCAAGTTTATTGGATAAACATTTTATTCATTGAGAAGGACCTGAGGCAAATTGAAAATACCCTGTATTCAAACCCCTTTATTCTCAGTGGATCCAGGATCAAAAAGGGGTTGTAAATGTTTCCCTACCATCAGAGCTATGTCTCTAGAAGATCAAAGGTGGAAGGGAATGGGGAGTTTGTTGTATTCTCAGAACACGAGGTAGCAAAACAGCTGTTTTAGGAGGCTGAGATCTAAGGATGGGGTGAATAGAGAATAGGGTACATCTGGAGATGATGGAAAGGGCGCCTTTGGTTATCTGGTTCCATCTAGCATCTTCCGCAGCTGGTGTTGAGGGATCCACAGGGCGCACACACTCCAGTATTCACTACCAGGTTCCCACTGCAAGGGGCACTACAGACACTGCCGGTGACCGGTCGGCAGCCGGATTGGCAAAGGTCACCACAAGTGACACCACCTCGGGAGCTACTCACACCTGTAGAAATAAGAAAATAGGAAGAGGGTTCAGAGCAAGGTAGATTTCCTACTTGGGAAGTCACCATTTTCAAGCTGCCAACTCCAAGCAGGACTAGTCATTTCTCAACTAACAAGGGTCCCTCTAATTTGACCAGACTTCCCAGGAAGGACATTGTAGCCATTTCCTTGCTACCCCTTTTCAATATCTTCCCATTTTTCAATCTGGGAAGTCCTTCCTGAGGCTAAAGTTGGTCTATGACTTGGCTTGTTCTCCTATGCCTAACCAGAGCATTCCTTCTTGGATTGGTTTTAGGGAAAGCCCCTTTTGCAAGGTCTTTTTACCCTCTAAGTCAAGAAGTCCCTTTTGTCTAACTTCAATCCCTCCTTTCAAAGTCAAAATTACTTACAGACATTCACAGCACCAACACCTTCACAAAGCCTGAAGAGAAGAGAATGAAGAAGAGAAAAGAGATATCAGAATAGAATTCCAATTTACTCAGTCTCAGTTAATACATTTCCAGGAAGGGGAAATGAACAGATGAAGCCAGAGAGATGGGACTGGGGGGGGGGAAGGTAGGATACCTGGGTACCCCTAGTGGAAAGAGCCCTGGATCTGTGGGTCAGAAGGCCTGAAATCTTGATACTGCTTTTTACTACCTGTGGAATCTTGGGCAAATACATTGCTTAACCTTACTAAACTGTAAACTCCTTGAAGGCAGAGGCTGTCTTTTGACTTTTTTTTCGGTATCCCTAGCAATTAGAACAATGACTAATTCTTGATAGGTACTTAAATCTTTATTGATTGATTTACTCTACCAATGTCTGGGATGCCTGCTTTCTCTGAATACTCTCTAGATTAGTTCCTGGGTGGTGGTGGTCAAGGGGTCATTTTAATGCATAATCAAGACCTCATTAGAGTATTCTGGAAATCCATTTTTTTCCCTCTCTTTTTCCTTAATCTAGATAGAAATGTGATCAGAGATTTTCTCCTTTCACCTGACTCTATTTTTAACTTTACTATTTCCTATCTGTGCTGTCACCACTTCTTCCCTCACTCCTCTCTTTAAAGAGATCACTACTTTAATTACTGAAACTTTAGTTTATCATTCGTTCATCATTTTTTATTTATAAATTTTATAATGGTAATTTAATTATGGTAAAGAAATATATTAGGAAATTTTTCTCTCGCCATTCCTTGGGAATTATTTGGAATTAAACTTGGAACTTGGTCTAGGGGTCCCTACCTGAATTCCTCGCCCTCCAACAGACGCTTGTAGGTGGCGATTTCAATGTCCAGTCCCAGCTTAGAGTTCATAACTTCTTGGTACTCTTTCAATAGACAAGCCATATCTTGCTTGGCCTTCTGCAGAGCCTCCTCCAGTCCTTCCAGCTTGCAGCGTGCATCATTGAGGGCAGCCTCACCCTGCTGCTCAGACTGTGTCACAGCAGCCTCCAACTTGGAATTCTGGGAGGGGTACAAGAAGACAAGTTAGCTCAGTGGTCTATGGTTTAACCTAGTACATTTCTATTCAAATGTGATCTGTGTCTTTACCTGGCACTTGGCATTCTCCACCTCAGCAGTCAACCTCTGGATCATGCGGTTTAGCTCATTGATCTCCTCCTTGGTCCTGCGCAGACTTTCCCCATGGCGGATCACTGTGGCCTTCATCTCCTCACACTGTAAGGGTAAGAAGAGGAAGAGGAAAGTGGAGATGAGAGAAAAACAAAAATCAAAAACTTATCTCATCCATTGACTAGCCCCAATCATCTTTTTTGTTCCTCCTTTAAACCACACTGGGAAAGGTGCCTCCATAAAGAGCAAGTCCTTTCCAAAGACCATCCATGAACCTTCCCACTACACTTCCATCTGGGAGAAAAGGGAAGCCTACTCACCTTGCTGCGGTACCAAGACTCAGCCTCAGCCCGGCTGCGGCTGGCGATGTCATCATACTGAGACTTGATCTCAGCAATGACACAGTCCATATTGAGATCTCTGCTGTTGTCCATCTTTACTACCACAGAGGTGTCTGAGATATGGGAATGCAGAACTCGGATCTCCTACAAAGTCAGAAAGAGATGGTCAAAAGTTTGTTGAAAATGGAATTCTATCTCTGTAGATCCTTCTCAGCATTCCATCTTACTTTCAGACATGTCCACTATGGGCCCCATTTCTGATTTCTTATCAGATCTACAGATGCTTTGATTTTAATCCCAGTTATTTCTTGACCCATTGTCTCTCTGTCCCTAAGCCTTTTCTAGACTTAGTCACTGTTTTCCATTTGGGCCAGTGTTCATGGCCCCATTTTACCCTTCTCTTACCCCAAAAGAATTAAGAAGGGAAATAACTGTCAGAAAAAAACATGATAATCTTCCACACAACAGAATTGCTTGGGGGGTTTTTCATGGCATGAGATTTTATATGCTATTGCTTCTATCTGTCATCCCAGAGAAAGGAGAGTTAACTCTAGCCCATTGAGAATATTCTACTCATCTTAATCTCTGCCACCTTGGGGGAAATGCCCTTAGTTGATCCTAGACTCTTCTTTACTAAATCCAGAGAGTGAAGCCCTGTCTCCCCTTTCCACCCCATTTCTATTCACTACTTCTACCCATATTTCAATCTCAAACCTGGTTATTTTCTATAGCTGGCACTAAGTAGTGACCTTGGATGGTCTGGGCAGGACTAAGATGGCCACAGGCAGGGAGGAAAAACCAGAGAGGAAAGAGAGGGAAGAAAAGAGAGAAGTAGGGAACAGGCATATGAAGAAAGAGAGGGAATAAGAGAGAAAGAGGGAAGAAGAAAGAAAGTAGGTTAGGGAGGAAAAGGAGAGAGAGAGAGGAAAGGAGTACAGACTGAGGATCTCAGCTGTATGAGCAGATCAGTAGGGGACAGGGTGGGAAGCAGTGGAATATCTAACACCAAAACAGCAAGCCATTCTTTTATGTTGCCAAATCTTCTGTTACAATAATACTCTGGGTACCCTAACCCCTAATACTTGACCTCTCTCTCACCTCCTCAAACAGAGCTCTCAAGAAGTTGGTCTCCTCTGTCAGTGCCTCAGCATTGGCTTCCAGGTCTGACTTCCTTAGGTAGGCACAGTCTACCTCCTGTTGAGAGATTGTGGGGAGACAAGTGACCAAAATTCATCTACGTTGTAGAAGACCAGAAAGACACTATAGAGACTGGTATAGGATAGAGGAGGAAGGATCAGGTTCTGGTCCCTGGTTCTTAGTCACTCACCTTCTTCAGTGCCACAAAATCATTTTCAGCTGTAGCTCGAAGAGCGACTTCTTCCTCATACCTGAGGTGAGAGAGAAAAAGCCCAGGCTTTGAACAAATCTCAAAAAATGGTTTTAAGTCATCTAGACAGATAAGACCAGATAAGTCCTCAGAAGACATTGCCCCAATTTCCCAGGACACCTTCCTCTTCTCCTAGCATTGTGGCTCCTAAGGAGCCACTGAGCCTGGATGATGGTCAAATCCATTCCTTCCCAATGCAGTTTTACTTTGTATGGGCCATGATCCCCAGGTAGAGAGTAGTTTGGAAGAGAGAAAGAACCAGGATACCTGGGAGCTTTTTGTCCAGACCTTATCCCATCACAAAACTTTACTCATTTTCATTACCCAAGGAGTTACTTCTCTGAAAACAAAGAGAATTTTAAAATTCCCTCACATCGCCCTAGCCCTAGTAAGCCTGGAATGAGCATGTTAGGCAGTATTGCCAACCTGATTAAAGGGAGCATTCTTTCTGTTTGTTTGCTTGTTTTTTGTGAAGCAATGGGGTTAAGTGACTTGCCCAAGATCACACAACTATGCAATTATTAAGTGTCTGAGGTTGGATTTGAACTCAGGTCCTCCTGACTGCAGGGTCAGTGCTTTATTCACTGCCACCTAGCTGCCCTGAGGGGTGCATTCTTAGCAGATGCGAAGGAACTTTCCCACTCCCCAAGAGTTACTCACTTCTTCTTGTAGCCCTCCAGGACCTCTTGCACATGGTTGAGTTCAGACGCCACACGCCCACTGTCAGCTTCCACACACTCCAGCTCTCGCTTCAGGGTCTCGATGTATCCCTGGAACAGGGGCTCCAAGTTGCTCTCACAGCACTTTCGGTTCTGGTAGAATTGCCACTTGGTCTCCAGAAGCTTGTTCTGCTGCTCCAGGAATCGTACCTGCAATGCCAAGGACAAAAAGTCTGAGCATCTATCTCTGGGACTGTGCAATTATACCAAGGATAAAAATAATAAAAAGAGCACTGGATCTGGTGATATGGGAATCTAGGTTCAAATTCTTCTTGCCTCTGTAGACTTGGACAACTCAGCATCTCTGTACATCAGCTATTTCAGTTGATAAATGAGAAAGTTGACTTAATGTTCCTTCTATATCCAAAACCTATAGCATCTTCAGAGGTCTTAGAGTTTAATGATAGCTAACATTTATTTTAAGGTTCACAAAATGCTTTGTTTCTCATTTGATTCTAAAAATAAACTTACGGCATAGTTATTAATATTATCTCTATTTTATAGATGAGGGCTGTTGTTATTTATCCTTTGTTCTTGAAGAAGACCATGGTATTAGGGAGGTGATGTCATGACATGCAAATGAGTTGAACTTAAGTAAGGAGGTGCTGTGCAAAGTCACCAGTTTCACTTGCTCCTCTGGAGACTTCTGGGTCCAGTGGCCAGAGAGATGGATCAGGACAACTGGGGATGACTATGTATGCAGTGGAAGACCTTCACTTTTTAAAGCTAGATCTTTCCCAGGTTACAGTTTGACTGAGGCAATGTCCATTCAAGTCATTAAATTAATATAAGAGAGACAAGCGGCAAAGAGGCCAGGAATGACCCCTTCCAAAAAAAAGAAAGGGAAAAAAATGTTCTCGGGAGGGGGAAACCTTAGAGTATCTCTGTGATGGATGAGGGTAATGAGGTTGAGCAGAGGGAAGTCACTGGCCCAAAGTTATCTAGTCAAAAAGTATTTGAGACAAGATTCAAATGCAGGTCTTCCTGATTCCAAGAACAGCCATATGATGTCCTAGAAAACCCTTATTAAGTACCTACTGCTCACAAGTCATGTTAGTTGTTGAGAATTACACAGCCCTTCTGTCCAGAAACTTGCAACCCAATGGGAGAACAGGACAAGCGCACAAATTAATATGAAACCAGGTAGAATGTGATAGGCACAAAAGAGAGAGCCAGGTAAAGGACTCAAAGAAACTTTAGGAGGGAGAGATTTTCAACTGGGGACACATGTGAAAGATTTCTACAGGAGGTGATAAATGAACTGAGTCTTGAAAAAAGAGAAATTAATATAAGATAATTAAATTAATATAAGAGATTAGTCCCCAGGAGGACTGGGGGATGGGGTAGGTGGAGGGGGAAGAGACAGAATGAAATTGGGGAAGAGTTCCTAAACCATTATGACTGTAGAGAAGAGTGTATAAAATGGAATCATGTTGGAGTAAAGATCAGCAGGTAAAGTATTGACAAATAGTGGCACTTCTCAAATGCCAGCCTGTGGAAATTGTATTTCACTCTCCAAGCAATGGTGAGCCATGGAAGTTTTCTGGGAAGAAAATGATATTTTCAGACCTCTGCTTTGCTGGTCTATAATGGTATGAGTTGGAAACTTTCTATTCCTTCTGTAACAGGACACTCAATTGCCTGACTCCAGAATTCTCTCTTTTCTCCTCTCTACCTCCTAATTTCCTTGGCTTCCTTCAAATATAAGGTAAAAGGTCTTCAAGAAGTTAATTCAGTGTTTTCCTTCTCAGATCTCCAATTTGTCCATATATATCTTATTCATACTTGTCTTCCCCCATTAGTCTGCAAAGTTCTTGAGAGCAAGGGTTATTTTTGCATTTCTTTATATCCCATTAGTACCTGTCACTTGATTAATAAATACTTGTTGGAGTGGCTAGATGGCACAGTGGATAGAGCACTGGCCCTGGAGTCAGGAGGACCTGAGTTCAAATTCAACCTCAGACACTTAATAATTACCTAGCTGTGTGGCCTTGGGCAAGTCACTTAACTCCATTGCCTTGCAAAAACTAAAATAAAAAAATAAGTAAGTAAGTAAATACTTGACTTGACTTGCAGAGGGGAGAGACTGTTGGAGAGGAAACTGTTAGGAGTCTATAGAAATACTAATCAGGGACTCTTGAAGGAACTTGAGCTAAGATGAACCAGGAAGAGAAGAATGGCAGAGAGGAATTAAAAAAATATTGACAAAGGAGGCAGCCTAGCTTAATGGAAAATGTGTCGTGAAGTTAGATGACCTGGGTTTGAGAAGGATTTACTTCTACAATGTCTGATTCTAAATGTCTTATCCTGAGAAGATTGCTTCCTGGGCCTTAATTTACTCATTGGTAAAATGGACATAACAGGATTTACTACACAGATTGCTTCATGGCTTTATGTGAGGAAGACAATTTGTCCATCCTGAAACTCTACTAAATGGAATTAATTTTTATTATTCAGATAGAATCAATAAGACGTAACTACCTATCAGAAGAGGAGGAAGAACTCTGTCGAGTTGTTTTTTTTTTTATTTTTGCCAAACAGCACATACCTGACATAATGTTGTTCAATTAAATCATACCTCCCAAACTCATGCCAAAAAGAAGGTGAATAATAAGGCTGAACAATGAACAAAGTGTTTGCCTGATTCATAATAATACAATTAGAATCAGCAGAATATGAGAGCTGAAAAAACCATCAAAAAACATTTGGTTCAACCCCTTCATCTGATAAGCTGGAAAGACAGAACTCAGAGAGGCTGAGCAATAAGCCTTAGGTCACACAATACCTTTATGGAAGAACTACAACCCAGTTCTCCAACCTCTGAGTCCACTGCAAGCAATGACCATAGACTGAAGAGCAAAGGGATTTCTGTAATCCCACCCACCTCCTTTCCTGGTTCTAGACAGAATTCCATTTAAATCATTGAATACATAGCAATTTCTCTTGCTTTAGAGTGCCCCAAAGAAGGAGATTCTTAGTCATCTTTCCCCTTTTCTAATGACTCTCCTCTTTTGATAAATTTTTCTTAACTTTCATCTGTTCTAAAGTCTTCACGTTGCAGTTTTGGACTATTTCTTTTGGTCCTCAGTGAAGATAAAAGATGATGGTTCCTTCCTCTCCTGAGTGAAATTCAATATGGTTCTGGTCAAAGACAGTCAATGATATTAAGGTTTAATGGAAAGAATGCTTCACATTATTCCTGTGACCTGTGCAAGGGCAGCTAGGTGATGAAGAGCACTGGCCTTGGAGACAGGAGGATGGGAGTTTGAATCTAGTCTCACTTGTCACTAACTAGCTATGTGGTCTTAAGCAAGTCACTTAACCCTGATTGCCTCACATCCAGGGCCACCTCCAGTTGTCCTGATTCTTTTCTGGCCACTGGACCCAGATGACTCTGGAGGAGAAAGTGCGACTTAGCACAGCAACCCCTCACTCAAATCCAACTCATGTTCTTGTCATGGCATTACTCCCCTGATGCTGTGGTCTTCTTCTAAATGAAGAACAAATGTTATTAAGATCTGTACATGAAAGGACACCTGGGTATGAACCTCCACTCAGTTACTTAATTACCTTTGTGAGCAAGTTATTCCTAGGAGATGGTACAGTGGTTTGAGTGCTGAAATCAGAGTCAGGACAACCTGAATTCAAATCCTCAGACACTCCTAACTGTGTGACTCAGAATAAGTCACTTAATCTTTGTCAGTCCTAATCTGGAAAACATCTGTAATCTGTAAAAAGCATCTACCTTCCAGGGTTGTAGGGAGGATCAAATGAGGTGCCATTCCTATAGAAGAACTTTGTAAACCATGAAGTGCTATATAAATGTTAGTTATAATTCTACTTTTCTGAGACTTAATTTCCTCAATTGTAGAATAAAGACATTGGATTATATGATCTCCAAGGTTTTCTCCAACAGTTTCTAGGATTCTTGACATCTGATTCCTTTAAGAATAGATCCCCTCCCTATTTTGTCATCATTTTGATTTGTTTAAAGACACTGGACCAAACACTTTTTTGATCTACATTCTTATGGTCAAGGTAAATGATGACTTTCTTAGAGAGAATTTCAGGAATCATCCTATGGTCATGAACCAAAATTCTATTCCACAGGAATACTATGGCCACTTGTTTTGTTGTGGTTCAGTCATGTCTGACTGATTTCATGACCTCTTGTACCATATAGTATGCCAATACTGTATTGGTGATTTTCTTGGCAAAGATAATGGAACAGTTTGCTATTTTCTTCTCCAGAACATTTTACAGATGAGGAAAATGAAGCAAACAGGGATTAAGTAATTTGCCCAGGATTACCCAGTTAGTAAATTACTGAGACCACGTTTGAACTCAGGTCTTCCTGATGATCCATACACTGACACTTTAGCTGCCTCTTAGATAGCTACTTTCTGGTTTACAAAAGGTTAAAAATACCAATTTCAAGCCCTGGAATGAAAATGATCACCTCCAGGAAGCCTAAAGTGTAACAGAGTAGATAGAGAAGTAGAAAGACACTAGAGATCATCCTGTCTAGTTTATATTTACAATCCCCTCTTCCTTCAGAGGTTTTCATCCAATCTCTCTGAAGAGTTCCAGAAACAGGAAACTCACTATCTCACAAAGATTAATAATTCAACTTTGGAACAGATTTGATCCCTTGCAAGTTTTTCACAGTGGAAGTATTCCCTTCATCATCTTCTACCCATTACCTCTCATTGTGCTCTCTGGGGTCAAGTGAAACAAGTTTAATCTCTCTCCCCTAAGTTCATAGGCTAATAAACCTAGAGCTGGGAAGAATTTCAGAGAATGTCTAGTCCAACTCCCTAATGTTTACAGATAAAGAAGTTGAGGCTCAGAGGAGTTAAATGACTTGTCCACAGGCACACACCATCTTAGCCTCACCCCCATCCATTCTTTTCTTCTTCAGACTAAAATTTTCCAATTCCCAACTAAAACTTTAGAGCATGTTCTCCAGGTGTCCAGGCTTCCTTCTCTGTCTCTGTCCAATTGTGCCTAATTCTGTCCTGGTCTCTCATCTATGTTTGTATTTTACCATCATAGATTTAGTCTTGGGAGACATTGAATCACTTGATAGATGAGGAAACAGGAACAGAGAAGGTGGGTATCATGTCCAAGAGCACACAGCTCCTAAGTTTCTGAGCAAGGAGTTAAATTCAGGTTTTCTTGACTGCAAACCCAAGGCCCTATCCACAATGTCTGTTCTATTATTTTTCACTTTCAACTCCTCTACAACCAGACTAAAAGTGCTCAAAGAGTAGTAGCCCTTTTCCCTTCTTGATTTGTCTTCCCTTAAGGTTCAGAACATAGGAACCTAAGGGATTATGACACTGACCTTGTCGATGAAGGCTGCGAACTTGCTGTTGAGACATTTGATCTGCTCCTTCTCCTCATGCTTCACACATTGAGCGTTGGGGTCAATCTCCAGGTTGAGGGGGGTCAGGAGACTCTCGTTGACAGACACGGTGGTGATGCAGGGGGGGCTGGGCCCGCACACTCCCCCAGAACGATAGCCAAAGCTGCGGCCGCAGGAGCCAGCCCGGTATCCCCCGCAGATGCTGCGGCTGCTAAAGCTGGTCAGTCCCCTGTAGCAGGACACCCCTCGGTAGGGAGCAGCGCTGATGCAGCAGCGGCCAGGCCGGGGCCCACAGGCTGAGGCACAGCTAAAGTTTCTGGAGCCGAATCCACAAGTCATAGTGAAGGTGGCAGAAGGCACTGGCGCAGGTGGATGAGAATCTGACAAATGCTTCTGGGATCTGAGCAGTGGCACTGCCTTTTTATTTGGCAGGGGAGCTGTATTAAAGGGGGCAGCAGAAAGGTGATGATAGGTGCATTTTATTGGCTTGGCATCACTCCTGTCTTCTTAAGAACCAACTTAGCTTGCCTCTCTGGTATGGCTGTGTCAACAACCACTATTCCTGGACCCACAGATCCCATTTCATCTTCAAAGCCTTTATAAGCTTCCCCCCTCCCCAGTCACACTTTCTCTTTGCCCCAAGTGCAAAAGGCAAAGGGCTTCCTAGTAGTTGGCAGTTGTAGATGCACCCCCATACTCTTCCCCCTTCTTCTCTCTTTCCTCCATTACTTAGATCAGTACCCCTTCCATGGAAGAATAAGACTCACGAGAGGGGGAAAAAATGGATATTTTTGTTTCTTTCTTGTATGGGAGAAAATGTAAACTGTGACCTAACCTTCTAGAAAGGGATTTATATTTTGGGGGGAAAGTGTCCCTCCTCTTCTTAGACCCCACACCTAAAAACAAATTTATCCTTTTCTGCTAAAACCTTGCTCCACTGGCTCATCTAATATAGGGGTTAACTTGGGTTCTCAAAGATTTGGTGGAGTAGAAGGGTGGCACAGAGCAACTCTTTGTTTGTTTGTTTGTGAGAAATATAGGATTAGGAATCAGATAATAGGATGTGGTGATAGAAGGAACCTTAAAGATTGCTTAGTCTAGCCATTCAATGTTTTAGGGGACAAAATGGGGCCCAGAGGACTTAAATAATTTGATCAATGGCACACATATAGTTAAGCAGCAGATCTGAAACTAAATTTAGGTAGAGATGTTCAGAGTTATTTTCTAGGGTCTCTTCTTTTGCCCTCTGTGTCAACTAGTTCTTTGTATCCAATTATCTTTATGGGCCCAGGGGAGGAGCAAGCTTTGTCATCTAGACAATGGAAGCATGCCTTGAGGTTTTTCTTTTGTCATCAGAGCTTCTCTGACATGAATGTCTGAGCCTATAAATTACTCCCCAACAAACCTCCTCTAGTATATGTCTCTATTGCCTCCGGTATGTTTTGGGACAATTTGCTGACTCTTGGATTTCCTGGACCAGTCACTGTCACATTCCAATTGTCCTTTGGATTGAAAATATTTCTCCACCATGGAACCTGTTTAGCCAGTGGCCTCCATCTGTCCTGGTCCTTGAGCTTTGACTCTCTCTTTTCTCTCTCATAATGGAAGTTTCCCCAGATGAATGGGGGGTGAGTGGGATGCCTTAGGACAGAGTAAACCTCTACAATGTTCTATAGAGCCTGAAAGGTTTTAGATTCAAAGTTAAAGATATCAGGCAGCGACTTTAAAACAAACCAAGTAGTAAACCTCTTAGGTTTAGGGATGGAGTTTCTCCAACTCTTCTTCTTTGGTATCTCCTTGTAGACCTCCCAAGGACTTCAAGTCAGGGCATTATCTGTTGATGTGAAGATTTGGGGAAGCAGTTAGGGAAGGAGAAACAAGGGGAAGGATGTGTCAAGTAGGGATGCAATGCTTATTGAATGATGAAATTCTCCTATCTTGGAGAATTATTCTATCAGAGAATGGGCATAGTATTTCAGCTTGATTGAGTTCCCAGTTATTTCTAGGATTGATTGATCAATGGAATGTAAATATGTCCTACAACTCACAGGAGACAAAATCTGCATAAAATCCATACACATATCAAGAATGGGTAGGTAACAAGCAAGAAGAATTATAGATAACAATCCAATGAGGCATATCTTGTATCAAGACTATCATTGAAATTTGGTGGGATGAGACGAAGGCCTAGAATATGACTCCGAAAGAGTATGCCATATTCAAAAGCAGAGAATAAGTAAGAATTGGATGAGGTGGAGGTTATGTATCATTGTATAAGATTTTCAAAACAATATGCTTCACAAGGCTGCCAGAGATAATTTTTATTAATTCAATTATTCTAATTCTAAACTTTTTAATTTGTTTTTGGCAAGGCAATGGGGTTAAGTGACTTGCCTAAGTCTGAGACTGGATTTGACCTGAGGTCCTCTTGAATCCAGGGCTGGTGCTCTATCTTCTGTGCCACCTAGCTGCCCCTAAGCATCTCTTTTTAAAGAGAAGTCCAAGAGGGCACACTTTTCCCATGCCTCTGAAAATTTCTCACTTGTCATTTTGGAGTTGCAATTTATAATATTCCCCAATAAAGACAAAATTTCATAATAAGATATAACATAGTCATAGATTTTAGGTGAAAGTTGACAATATAATTCATTTAAAAAAACAGGAAAAAGTCACTTAAAATGTCTTTGTGACCTGCTAAACAGGAGTTCTTTAAATGTTTCTGCGTCATGGAAACCATTGGAAGTCTGGTGAAGTCTCTTCTCTAAATAAGCTTTTTTAAACTGGGTTTTCCTATCTTTCCTAGATTGGAGATGCAACCTCTGGTACTCACTAATTTGTTCCACCCAGTTTTCAATCTAGGTCATTTTACTTCTTCTTAGGTGGCATCTCTCCAACCCCAACCATCCCTAAGCACCAATGGAAGCTTACCTTATTGGTGCCAGATTTATTGAGGATGCCTCATACATACTGCAGCTCAGAAACCCAAATTTAGTTTCAGAAGTAAGGTAGATTTTGAAAAAGATGTTGAGTATTTTATACTAGGTTATTTTGAGAACTGATAGCTAAAGAAAGACAGATAAGAGTTTTTCTTTCAAAATAGAAAAATACTTCAGAGAGAAAGGGTGTGTTTATCTTTATCTCCACATATATAATATATTTATGAGAGGGAATATGGTAAACAGGAATGGTGGAGTAAATTTGACTGAAAATTATTAGACAGAAATAGGAAAAAATATTGTCATTGGCTTATATTTTAGAACATTTGAACTAAAAAGAAGACATAGGTGATTGGGAGATAGCTATCAGAATGAAATTCACTCTCTTTCCAAAGAAGAGGAGTTAACAATATCTTGATTTGCTTTAATGATCATTTCATCTTTTAAACAATAGAAGAATCAATGAAGGAAATTTCTAGTATATATCTGATTCTCATCAGCAATAACAACTGCTTGGTGGGAGGAAATGATGGGAATCGGGTGAAATTTGCCTCTCTGTCTTAGAATTTGTGACAGACCATCTAGGCCTAGTCTCACATGAACCATAGATCTTAGGAGAGTAAGGTTCAAAGAGTTCCAAAGAATGACCTAAAACACCACAGGAAACAATGACCAACAGAGATGATATCTATCTATCTATCTATCTATCTATCTATATATATATATATATATATATATCTTTATGCCAATTTACACTAAACATGTATATTTGCATACCCATACATGAAATATGTGTTTAAATATACATCCCACATAAACATATGCACACATATACATATATATATATGTTTGTGGGTGCATCTATCTATGTATCTGTTTAGATAAATACAGATGTATAGATACAGACATATATAAATATACACACACAGACAGACATGTATTAATTCCTTGATACTTACATGTCCATTCAAAGATAACTTATGTCAACTTGACGGAGATTCCTAGTGAAGTTATCTAAAGATCTGTGTTTGTGCCTTTACTTTATAACATTTGTGCAGTACCTCCTTGGGGATACCCCTTCAACTCATAATGGAAATTTGAGTTTCCTAGGAGGATAACTCTCCTTAAGTTCTAGGGGTATCCTGTAAGTATCCAATTCTAGCACTATAGTTCACTTGTTGCTTCCTATCAACAGTCATCCATAAGACACTATTTTCTCTTAGTAAAGTTATTCCAAGGTAGCATAGTTAGAACAGTAGCTACAGAACATCTTCTTGACAATCCTGGGATATACCTTCTTGCAGATACACCTAACATCTATAGGAAGAGTGGGAACAGAGACTGATGGAAGTGATGAAGAGGTGTAAAGTGCACATATGAACACTTCTCTACTTAAAGTCTAGATCTCTTATGTTGATAGATAGCTCTCTTCTTTGCTACCATGGGTCATATTCTTTGAAGTTGCTTCCATCTGCCAGTGCCTACCTCATTATACCTGTTGTCTTCTGAATGTGCTTTTGCTCACTCACCTATGCCTCCATCAACTATATTCTCTTATGTTGTCTTTCTAAACTGTTGGATGCAATAGGTTGTATCACTAACTTTATTAGAGGTTGCTGCTTCTAATTGGGGGAAGGGTGGTAGGAGAGAAAATCTTCCTCCCAAAGGTGGAAAACTGGGTTTTTCTCTTACTGATGCATCCTACTTGAATGACCTGTCTCTAGGGCTTAACTACTTCACCAAGAATGGCAAATTTTTTGCTTGTCCAGTGGCCAGGATCCTTTTATTTCCATTAGAGAAAGATGTTCAAATAGGTGTACAAGGGATCTCAAAGTAAGTGTTAATATCTTGTACTATGCTAATATCTAATCATCTCAATACATGAGGACTCAAGATGAATTATCTTACTGACTTCCTGATAGAAAGGTCTCAGAGTGCAGAGTGGGACATTTTTTTTGGTCATGGGCAATGCTGAAATTTGTTTTGCTTGCCTATACATGTTTATAACATATATATGTTATAATTTCTCTAATTTTGAAGGTGAGGAGGTTGGGAGGAAGAGAATTGAGATTGGAAAACAAAATAAAATTTAATTAAAATACTTCATCATCCATGATTACATCATCCATGATTACAACAATGGAGGTTGGGTCAGAAGGATGGTAGAAGAAAATTAAATCTTCCCCCTTATGTTTGAATTAAAGCATAGATGGTATGCTTATCAAATTTGTTGATGACCTAAAGCTAAGAGGTTATGATTCAAAAAGCTCTTAGTAGGTTAGAATGTTCAGCCAAATTTCATAAAATGGAATGTAATAGGGTTAAAAGTTAAATATTCAGTTTCACAAATACAAGATGAGGAAGACATAGCTAGATAATAGTTCATCTGGTACCAAGATTTTGATAGAGTATAACCTAAATAGGAATCAAATGTATTTTTCATTTGTAATGCACTCACCAAGTGTCTAGTATACAGTAGATGATAAATAAATGCATATTCCTTTCACTTTACTTCTTTTCCCAATAATTTGGCAGCCAAAAAAAAAATCTAATGGAATTTTAAGCTACATTAGGAGAGGCATAGTGTCTCATGGCTAGAGAGATTATGGCAGTCAGGGAGAAGGACAGAGGGAAATAAAAAGAACATGGTATTCATGTAGCTGCCACTGGACAATGATCATCTCTGTATTATAGGATTTTTCCTAGACCTTAAACCCACAGACCAGTACAGAATCATCTTCCAAGGGAATATGGATATTTTCACAAACTTATTTGGGGAAACTTTCCTTTGATCTGAAGATTCCTTATCATAATAATGGACTTGTTAAAGCTCCTGAAACTCCACCTGGAGACAGACCTTCTTGGTCCTTGAGTCTATTTGACTTTTTTCCTTTGCTGATTTTTTTGCACTAAAGCATTGATTACCTGAGTCTCTTCTGCTGTTTCCACCTTGACTTCATGTCCTGGAGGATATTCTCTCTGTCTCTGTCTCTGTCTCTGTCTGTGTCTCCCCCCACCCCTGCTTCCTCCTCCCTTCCCTTTACATCTCTCCTCCCCTCCCTTCCCCTCCTCTCTCCTCTCTCTCCTCTGTCTGAATGTCTGAATCTCTCTCTCTCTCTCTCTCTCTCTCTCTCTCTCTCTGTCTCTATCTCTGTCTATCCATCTGTCTCTTTCTCTCCACCCCTTCCTTCTCTCTTTTACTTTCCCTTTTATCTCTAACACATTCTAGGAAAGAAGTGCAGATGCTGCACAGAAAAGAGTATAAAGATCCAGGAATCATATTCAGGGCCTTAACAGCAGTATTCAACTACCTGAAGCAGAAGCAAAAAGAATTAGACCAGTTCTGCTCATCCCCAGAGGGCAGAGCTAGAAGTGATGAGTGGCAGATACAAAGGAAAATTGATCTTGATAGAAGGAGACTCTTCTAAACAAGAGATGCCCCAAAACAGAAGGAATTGCCTTAGAATATAGTTATCCTCTTCATCCCTGGAGTTCTTTGCACATATACTTGATAACTACTTATTGGATAATTTTGAAAAGATAGGTTCCTTTCCAAGTACATTGCCTTAAAGTCATCAGAAGTGTGGATTTACTAGTGTGTCCCAATCTCTAGCTAGTCAAATTCTTAAGCCTTCCATGATTCTTATGGAGCCTTAGAGTGCTTGATTATTACTTAATCTGTTTCCCGTCCCTTATGATTCCCCACCAAAATAACCCCCAAACCTAACAAACAGAATGTGTGGTAGTGCTGTACAATGGCAACATTGTAGTTCTGGAGACCTGCCCTAGGTCTTCCTCTAAATAGCCAGATGTGTGAACTTGGGCAAGTCATTAGACTATCAGCTCCTTCAGGGCAAGGACTGTCTTTTGTCTCTTTTTTCTAGCTCTGGTGTTTAGTACAGTGCCTAGTATACATCAGGCACTTAATAAATGTTTATTGATTGATTGAGAATGCAGTCTCCTTGAGGACAAGGACCATTTTTGATTAGCACAGTGTTTGGCATATAGTGTTTTATAAGTGCTGATTGGTCCATGGATTCAGCTCATTGACTTTAGTTGCCTCATGTGTAAAGTAAGATGCTTGAAATAGATGAATTCTAAGGTCTCTTTAAGTTCTAAAATCTAAGAATTCCCTGAACTTCTTTTGCTCCCTATTCTCACCTACCTGTTTAGGATGCACCTAGCTAGGTGTAATGTGTACAACTCATTAGCTCAACCTACAACCCAAAGCACAAACCAAGCTTTTCTTAGCCAGAGAGGAAGTTTGTTCAACGATTTGGCTTTATTAGTGTTTCAACCACTCCTTCTTGCTTAATAATTCTGTAAATGTCTTTCCCTTTTGCCAAACCCTCCTCCAATGCTTGGGTTCTCAAAAACAATGCCAAAAAATGTTAAGTTCTGGATAGTTATCATCTGCTAAAAAGATTTTATGTTGGACTCTGGTAGCAGTTCAAATATGTTTTATGAGAATTCTATGGAGAATTTTATTACCAGTATAGTGGACACATGGGGAAAGATTCTTTGGCTGCAGCAACTCATTTGAAAAACCAAAATACAAAATGACCCACAGTCCTATGCAATACCCTTTTGTTTCTTCAGTGATGGTAAGAATATGGTAAAAAAGAAGATTGAGGATGAAAAGAATCAGAGTTTTTAGGTCTTCTAATAAACTTTATCTTAGCTATTGTTTCTCTAAATGTGAGCTACTTAACCAACAATGAATAGTCATATTACTGGATGAACTGAATCATATACCTCTTAACATTCTCACTATAAACATCAAAAGAAAGGAATGGCAGGTTGCCTTGCAGGTACTCCTTATAGAGGCAAAAAAAAATGGTGGAGTTAATTTTATCATAAATCCAATGGTGGAAAGAAAAAAAAACTTTTCATGTAAGATTTGATTGATATTGTGGTACTCATGATAAGTATTTGCAAAAAACCCCACTTAAATAATAAATAACTTAAGCAATTTCCAGCAATAAAATTATGAAGGACTTAAGTTGAAAAATTCTGTCTCCAGAGAAAGAACTGGTAGATCTTGAATGCAAATCAAAGTATATTTCTTTAATTTCTTTTTCTTGGGTTTTTCCCCCCTTGTCTGTGATGTGTTTTGCATGTTTCCACTTATATAGCTTACATCAAATTGTTTGTCTTCTCAGTGGGGGGGAAGGAAGGAAAGAAATTTGGAACTTAAAATTTGAAAAAAAGAATGTTAAAATTGTTTTTATGTGTAATTGGGGGAAATGAAATATTAAATTATAAAAAAAGAAAATAATTGCAGCCAATACACCAACATCAGTTACAGAAGATGAAGAATTCTGCACACTTGTCAAATTTCTTAAATTCACTGAACAGATCTTTTGATATTGGTGGTTTCAATGCAAAGGTGGAAATAAATTAAATTAATGATAAATACATTGGACAAGGGGCAGTTAGGTGGTGTGGTGACAACAAGGTCAAATCAGTCAATACTTAAAGAAATTAATTCACACTATTCCCTGGAAGGTCAAACACTGAAGCTGAAGTTTAAATGTATTAGCCACATATTGAGAAGACAGAACTCATTGCAAAAGATTTAAGACAAAAGGAAAAGAGAATAGAAGAAGATGGAATGGCTAGAAAATGTCATGGAAACCACAAACAAGGCCTTGGGAACAGACTCTGAGAGATAGTGGAGGACAGAAGGGCCTGGTATGCTCTGGTTCATCAGATCACGAAAAGTTGATCAGACTGAACAACATATTGGAAAATAAATCAGGATTAAGGAATAGTAATGAACCAAGTTTTGGAGACTTCTCAGAAGCTTCTCATACCCCTAAATATAAAAAGCTTTGAATTTTTTGACAAAAAAAGACTGTGAACATGGAAATAGTCAAATAATATCACAAAATAGGTGACTGAATTTTAGTAGTCATTATTGATGCAGGAGTCAATCTTGAAAGATCTATTCATGTATAGTCAGATCATAGACTTGGTTGAGTAAAGATCAAAATTATTATAAAGTTAGTGCCAAAAATAGTAATGAAAGAGATATGGTATGCAATTGAAACATCTAAGTCCTGCCCTTTTTAAATAAAATGTTTATAATTTAAAATAGATAGTAGCAGAAATAACAGCATAGATAAAAATTGTATACAGTTGAATTGATGTAAATCAACTAATATGTGAATTAATTTGATCTTAAAAGGGGATTAAAAACTCACCTTTGTTGTTTACTTGCCAAATGAAAAGAGAAGACAGTTAAAGGCAACATCAAGTTTAGAACATAAAATTGATTGTAAAATCTTATACAAAGGTTTCATAGACTAGTCATGGAATAAGTCAGAGAGAAGTGGACTACAAAAGTGGTTTGAAGAAAGGTGAGTGACCCAACTAACCCCCTCAGATGAAATTTAAGGATCATAGGGGGAGGATAATAAATGGAGGGGAGTAGAATGGAAGTGATCTGGAATAAAAAAAATAAGAAACTCTTTTCAAGGACAATAGATATATCATACTTGTAGTCTATCAACACAATCCTGAATATGCTTAGAGAAGAGGCAGATATGGCACTAAAGAGAACAAGGATGGAAACAACAGTTGGATTAAATGAAGCACATATGGAAGAGATATGTGCTACAGGTAACACAACTGTGAGGGTATTGAGGTATGTATTTAGGAGAAGAAAAGCTACAAAAGGTATAGAAAAAGTCATTTAAGACTTTATTGTTCCTCCTCCCTGACTCCTTAGGCAACTAAGAGAACATATGCCTGTTTTTCCACCTAGATAAGCATATGTATGAGAATCATCTCCCCACAAGGGGAAATATGAAAAAGTGAATAGCGACCCTATCTTGGAGTCAGGGAAGACTGAATTCAATCCCACTTTTGACAGATAAGTTGAACAACCCAAGTCACTTCTTGAGTCTCCAGAAATTCAATAAAACTTTAAGTTGGAGAAGAGTTGCTGATCTAGTTGATCACATGTGAGGGAGCATTTGAGCTACCTTGAAATGACAACTTCTTGGCTGCTTCCTTTCAGGTGGTTCAACTCATTAATTTAGATTAGATTAGATAGATAGATAGATAGATAGATAGATAGATAGATAGATGATAGGTGGATAAATGGGTTGATGGATGACAGACTGATGGATGGAAGGACAGACAAATAGATAAAGAGATAGATTTAGAGATAGATGAATGGACAGACAGATGGATGGACAGAGATGGATAGTAGGGACAGAAAGACAGATGGATAGATAAAATGGATAGATAAAATGGATAGATAAAAAAGAAAGGAAGGAAGAGAGAGAAAGAAAGAAGGAAAGAAAGAAAGAAAGAAAGAAAGAAAGAAAAGGAAGGAAAGAAAAGAAAGGAATGAAGAAAGAAAGGAGGGAAGGGAGAAAGGAAGGAAGGAGGGAAGAAAAGAAGAAAGAAAGAAAGAAAGATTCACCATCCAGTGTTAGAGTAAGGTGGGAATAGGGGAGATAGTGATAGAAGAGAAGAGGAAGAAGAAATATTTCTTTCTTAGGAAAATCATAGAACTTTGGTATAACTTTGAGTATTCCTGAGCCAGGAGAGAGAGATCAATAACCTGAAATGAAGTTAAAAAATCCTCTAGATGGGGCGGCTAGGTGGCATAGTGGATAAAGCACCAACCCTGGAGTCAGGAGTACCTGAGTTCAAATTCGACCTCAGACACTTAATAATTACCTAGCTGTGTGGCCTTGGGCAAGCCACTTAGTAAGTCATTTCCTTTGGCAAGAGGGGGAGGGGAGGAGTTGGAGAGCCCAAGGCTCTCTTACTACTTGTTCCCATTCTATTTTCAACATCATTCCTATCCATTCTCTTCCTTTCTAACCCTTCTAAAATGTAGCCTTCAAGACCTTCAAAGAACTTTCTTCTCACCTGCAATCTGTTGTTTTCTATCAGTATGACAGTATTTGTACACCGGCCCTGGAGTCAGGAGTACCTGGGTTCAAATCTGGTCTCAGACACTCAATAATTACCTAGCTGTGTGGCCCTTGGGCAAGCCACATAACCCCATTTGCCTTGCAAAAAAAAAAAACCTAAAAAAAAGAAAAAAAAGAAAGACAGTATTTGTACTGCTCCTTTTATGTATTGTTACTAATTCCATAAGCTGCTATTTACCTTTAGGGTACAATACTTAGACATTTATTTCTATTTCTAGTTATTGAATACATAGATTATTTGCATTTTTAAAATAGTATTTAATAGTATTTTATTTTTTCTAATTGTATGTAAAGACATTTTAAACATTCATTTACAAATTTTATTGAATTCCAAATTTTCTACCTTCCTCCCTCTTCTCCTTAAGATAGTAAACAATTTGATTATTGTGTATATGCAATCATTTAAAATATATTTCAATATTTGTCATCTAGTGTTTTTTATTTTTTTAAAGGCAATAGGGTTAAGCAATTTTCCCAAGGTCACACAGCTAGGTAAATTATTAAGTATCTGAGATTAGATATGAACTTAAGTCCTATTGACTCCAGGACAGGTGCTCTATTCACTGCACCACCTAGTTGCCCCCCCCCCCATATTAGTCATATAGTGAAAGAAGAAACATTTCAAAAGAGAACCATGAAAAAAATAAAGCAAAAACAGTGTGCTTAGATCTGCATTTACACTATATCAGTTCTTCCTCAGGATGTGAATAGCATTTTCCATCATGAATCCTTTGGAATTATCTTAGATCATTTTTTTTTTTTTGCTGAGAGGAGCTAAGTTGCAGTGCACAATGTTATTGGTACTGTGTAAAATGTTCTCATTCTACTCACTTCACTTTGCATTGGTTCACATAAGTCTTTCTAGCTTTTTTCTGAAATCCACTTGTTCATCATTTCTTATAGTACAATGGAATTTCTTTTTGTTCACATACCACAAGTTGTTCAGTCACTCCCCAATTAGTGGGCACCCCCTCAATTTTTCAATCCTTTGCCATCCCAGAAAGAGCTTATATAAAGATGCAAATTTTTCTCCTCCATTCTTCCAAACCCCCCCCCCCACTTTTTCTTTCTTTGGGCTACAGATCTAGTAGTAAGATGACTATATTAAAGGGTATGCATAGTTTGATTGTCCTTTGGGCAAAATTCCGAATTGATCTCCAGAATGGTTGAATCAGTTTAAAACTCCATGAGCAGTACATTAGTGACCAAATTTTGTCTACATTCTTTCCAAAAGTTGTCATTTTCCTTTTCTGTCATATTAGCCAATTGTGAGGTGGTACTTCAGAGTTGTTTTAATGTATATTTTTCTAATCAATAGTTATTTAGAGAGCATTTCTTCATGTGACTATAGATAGCTTTGATTTCTTCATCTGAAAACTTGCCATTTGTCAATTGGGAAATCGCTTGCATTCTTATAAATTTGATTCAGTTCTCTATATACTTGAGAAATGAGGCCTTTATCAGAGCTTGCTATAAAGATGGTTTCCCAGCTTTCTGTTTTTTTTTTTCTAATCTTGGTTGCATTGGTTTTGTTTGTTCAACTCCCTTTTAATATGATCTAAATTATCCATTTTATATCTCATAATGTTCTTTCTCTTGTTTTGCTAAAAAATTCTTCTCTCCTCTATAGATTTGATAAGTAAATTATTCCTTGCTCTTTTAACTTGCTTATGACTAAAGCATATACCCATTTTGAACTTAACTTGATATAGAATAAAGATGTTGCTCTATACCTAATTTCTGTCATATGTTTTCCAGTTTTCCTCGGCAGTTTTTGTTAAATAATGAGTTCTTATCCCAGAAACTGGGGTCTGTGGGTTTATCAAACACCACATTTGAATGGTTATTTACTATAATGTATTGTGTTCAATTCCATTGATCCACCACTTTATTTCCTAGATAGTATCAAATAAGTTTTATGATCATCACTTTATAATATAGTCTGAGATCTGGTAAAATTAACTCAGCCCCACTGCATATTTTTTTCATTAATTCTCTTAATATTTTCAACTTTTGGGGCAGCTACGTGGCGCAGTGGATAAAGTACGGGCCCTGGAGTCAGGAGTACTTGGGTTCAAATCTGGTCTCAGACACTTAATAATTACCTAGCTGTGTGGCCTTGGGCAAACCACTTAACCCCACTGCTAGCAAAAACCTAAAAAAAATTTTCAACTTTTTGTTCTTCTAGATGAGTTTTGTTATTTTTTCCTAACTCGATAAATAATTTTTTAGTAGCTTGATTGGCATGGCACTGAATGGGTATATTAATTTAGGCAGAATTGTCATTTTTATTATATTGAACTTGGTTTACCCATGAACAATCAATATTTTCCCAATATAGTTTCCAGGTTTGTCTTGGCAAGTAGACTCTCAAATATTGTATGTTATCTACAACTATTTTTACATGGAATTTTTCTTTTGCTGCTTAGCTTTGTAAAGCTGTTAATTATTTCAAAGCAAATTTTTAGTTAATTCTCTAGGCTAGTTTTGCTTCCTCATTGCCTATTCTAATTCCATTGAGTTCTTTTTCTTCTCTTTATAGCTAACATTTCTAGTAAAAGATTGAAAAATTAGGGTGATTAGGGGCATCCTTGCTTCATCCCTGATCTTATTGGGAAAGCTTCTAACTTATGTCCATTATGGATAATATTTTCTGTTGGCTTTAGATAGATAGTATTAATTATTTTAGGGAAAGCTCCATTTATTCCTATGCTTGCTAGTATTTTAATAGTAGGAATGGGTACCATGTTCAGTCAAAAGTTTTTCTGCATTTTTTTGAGATAATCACATGTAGTTAATTTTGTTATTGTTATGGCCAATTATACTGATGATTTTCCTCAATATCTGGTATAAATTCCATCTGATCATAAAGTACGGCCTTTGTGATATTTTGCTGTAATTTCCTTGCTAGTGTTTTATTTAAAATGCTTGTATTATTAGAAATTGATCCAGGGTTTCTTTATTTTAGCTTTTCCTGGCTAATTAGTACCAGATTTTTTGTCATAAAAAGAATTTAGTTGGACTCCTTTGTCTTTTTTTCCAAATAGTTTTCTTAGTATTGGAATTAATTGCTCTTTACATGTTTGGTAGAATTGACTTGTGAACCCAATGCTCATTGATGGCTTGTCCAATTTCCTTTTCTAAAATGGAATTATTTAAGCATTTTATTTCTTCTGTTAATCTGGGTATTTTATATTTTTATAAGTATTCATCAAATTTACTTAGAATGTCAGATTTATTGACATATAATTGGGCAAAATAGTTCCTAATGATTGCTTTCATTTCCTCTTCATTGATGAATTCACCCTTTTCATTTTTGAAAAGTTTTCTTTCTTTTATTCTAAATCTAATTAACCAGTAGTTTATCTATCTTATTGGTTTTTTTATGAAAACAGTTCCTAGTTTTATTTACTAGCTCTAGGTTATTTTTACTTTCCAATTTGATGCTTAATGGGGGATTTTTAATTTGTTCTTTTTCTAGTTTTATAAGTTGCATGCCCAAGTCATTGTTCTGTTTATTCTCAATTTTATTGACCTAAGAGTTTAGAGTAACAATATTTCCCCTAAGTACTGCTTTGACTGTATGCTATAAATTTTGGTATGCTGTCTCATTGTCATTCTCTTTAATGAAATTATTGATTTTGTCTATGATTTGTTATTTGTCTCATTTATCCTCTAGGATTAAATTATTTAGTTTCCAATTGATTTTTTATTTAGGTTTTTGCAAGGCAAATGGGGTTAAGTGGCTTGCTCAAGGCCACATAGCTAGGTAATTATTAAGTGTCTGAGGCTGGATTTGAACTCCCTGACTCCAGGGCCAGTGCTCTATCCACTGTGCCACCTAGCCCCTCCAATTGATTTTTAATCTTTCCCTTACCTTCTATTGAATGTAATTTTTATTGTATTATGATCTGGAAAGGCTGCATTTATATTTATATCTTTCAACATTTGATTTAGAAATTTGTGTGCCCTAGTATATGGATAATTTTTGTGTAGGTATCATTTATTGCTAAGAAAAAGGTATATACTTTTCTATCTTTGTTTCATTTTCTCCTGAGATATGTCATATCTAACTTTTCTAAAATTCTGTCTACTTCTTATCTTCTTTCTTATCTGTTTTGTGGTTAGATTTATCTAGATCCGAGAGGAGCAAGTTGAAGTCCCCCACCAGTATAGTTTTGCTATCTATTTCCTCCTGATAACTCACTTAACTTCTTTAAGAATTTGTATACCCATTTAGAAGAAATGATGAAAAGTGGGAAAAAGGAAGATTTTGACAAAAAAAACAGGAAATATTTCCTATGAATTGAAGGAAATTCTTTTTCAGTTATGAGTTGGATTCAATTACCACATGAGGTTCCTTCCAACTCTAAATCCTGTAATATTTTGATATCATATTGATATTTTAAAACTCTAGATTATGGATTATGGATAATATATAAATTATATTACATTAAAGTATGTTTGTGTCATATCATGCTTTTATTTTGTTATGTTATTAAATACAATATATTTATGTAATATAATGTGACTTAATATACTACATGATTCATTATACAATATGTTAAATATAGCTGACATATTGATTTATAATAAATAACTTTTTTTATTTTTGCAAGGCAATGGGGTTGTTACTTGCCCAAGGTCACACTTCTAAGTAAGAAACAATAAATTTTTAAAAAAGAATTTGAAATTTCTGCCATTTGATGAATGTTTAGCACTTCATTGTCTATGGTACCTTCTAGGAAGATACAGTTTCTTTCCTTATCTCTTTTAATTAGACCTCTCCCCCGCTTTTTTTTGCTTTTGCTTTATCTGAAATCATGTTTGCTATCCCTGCTATTTTCCCCTTCAGCTAAAGCATAATCCATTCTAGTCTTTTAACTTTATTCTCTGTGTATCTCCTTCAAATGTATTTTTTGTAGACATATTTGACATCTTGTCAGAGTTAATCCACTCTGCCATCTACTTTCCCCAATCTGCTGTCCTGTTGTCAGTCCCTGGAACTTGATCCCCTTCTCTCCTACTTTCCTGCAGGATAAGATAGATTTCTATTCCTAACTATTATTATTCTCTCTTTGAGCCAATGCCCACCACCCATTATCTCATCTTCCCCTACATTGAATTGACTTTTTGCACATCTTCATGGGAGATAATTTAACCCATTCTACCCCATCTCTTCCTTCTGCACCCAATATAAACCTCTTTTTCACCCCCCTTTTTAAAATATTGTCCCCTCAGAGTCACCTTACAGCCTTATTCTCTGGCTATGTATACTCCTTCTAACTTCATTAATAGTAATATAATTCTAAAGAACTGCAAGTATCATTTTCCTGTCTAGGGATGTAAATAATTTGGTCTTATTGAATCCCTTATGTTTTCTCTTTCTTTTATAGCCTTTTTATGTTTTTCAAGGAAGTCTTCTATTTTATTGAATGACTATTTTTTTTTCCCTGACAGAATTTGCTCAGTTTTAAGGGGGTAGGTAATTCTTGGTTATAGTTCTATCTCCTTTGCCTTCCAGATTTTCTGATCTTCTAATGTTAAAGCTGCTAAATCCTGTGTGATCCTAACTGTGACTCCCCAATATTTATATTGTTTCTTTTTGTTTGATTATATTTTCTCCTTTCTGAGGGGAATTTTGGAATTTGATATAATGCTTCTAGGGAGTTGATCAGTGGATTCTTTCAATGTCAAGTTTGCCCTCTGGTTCTAGGATATTAGTTTTCTTTGATAATATCTTGATGTATGATGTCCAGGTCCTTTTTTTATTCATGGTTTTTAGGTAGTTCAATAGTTCTTAAATGAGCTCTTCTGGATCATCAATGATCTAGATATCCAAGAAGATACTTCACATTTTCTTTGCTTTTTTATACTATTGATTTTGTTTGATTGATTCTTGATGTCCCAGGGAGTCACTAGCTTCCACTTGTCCAATTCCCATTTTTAAGAAGTATATTTAATCAATTATAAGAAGTTCAGTTAGTTTCTGACCATTTCTCCTTTTTAGGGAGTTCTTTTCTTCAGTAAACTTTTGTAGGCCGGAGCAGGGAGCCCGTGGCAGTGGCGGCTGGGCCTGCGGGGCATGCGGGGCCGGGCCGGGGCCAGGCCGGGGCTCGAGGCCCGACATGGCGACCAAGAAGGCGGGCTCGCGGCTGGAGACGGAGATCGAGCGCTGCCTCTCCAAGTGCCAGTGGGAGCGGATCCCCGAGCTCTGCAAGCAGCTGTCGGCCAAGCTCATCGCCAACGATGATATATATGGCTGGGCTACTCCTTGGGGAATCCAGGCTAGAACAGTTCCTGAAAGAAAATCCATTTAAACAGGGGACCAGTCCTCGGGGTCCCAGGCCAAAGCTGACAGAGATTCGGAAACACCTGACTGCTGCATTAGATCGAGGGAATCTCAAGTCAAAATTCTTACAAGAATCCAATTTGATCATGGCACTCAACATTTATGATATGGTGGGTCTGGAGGACTTGACGCTGACAGGAGTTCCACCTTATAGGTTGCGAATGATTGCCGAAGCACTTTCTACCAAAGGTCTTTATAGAAGTTGCCAATTTCCTCTTCTACTAGTAATCTTCGTGTAGACTGGGAACAAGACATTATTACCTACTATGAGAAGGCAGGGGACATTGCCCTCCTTTACCTCCAGGAGATAGAAAAGGTACTTCTTACTAATATTCAAAATAGAAGTCCTAAGCTTGGCCACGCACTCCATGATCAAGAACTAGTTTTTTTCCTAGAATCAGGATTACAGAGAGCCCATGTCCTTTACTTCAAAAATGGGAACTTGACAAGAGGAGTCGGTAGATTTAGAGAGATTCTAAGAGCTGTTGAAACAAGAGCCACACAAAATCTGCGAATGACAATAGCCAGGCAGTTAGCAGAAATTTTGTTAAGGGGTGTGTGTGAACAGAGCTACTGGAATCCTCTGGAGGATGCTTCATACCAGTCACCTCTTGATGATACCCTCAGGAAAGGAGCCAATACGAAAAACTACTCTCTCCACCGAAGAGCCCGAGTATACACAGGAGAAAACATTTTTTTGCCCCCAGGAAAATATTGAAGAAGCTCTTTTGTTGTTACTGATCAGTGAATCAATGGAAAACTGGGATGCTGTATTGAGCAGAATACCAGAGCACAAAAGTGACTGCATCATCAGCTTACAAAGTGCATCCGTGGTCTATGATCTATTGACTATAGCTTTGGGAAGAAGAGGCCAATATGAAATGTTGTCAGAGTGTTTAGAAAGAGCTATGAAGTTTGCATTTGAAGAGTTCCATCTCTGGTACCAGTTTGCATTGTCATTGATGGCTGCAGGAAAATCTGCTTGTGTTGTAAAGGTCTTGAAAGAATGTATCTGTCTGAAACCTGATGATGCTACCATTCCTCTCCTGGCTGCAAAGTTATGTATGGGTTCTCTTCATTGGTTGGAAGAAGCTGAAAATTTTGCCAAAAATGTAGTTGGCATGGGAGAGAAAACATCAGAGTTCAAAGCCAAAGGTTACTTAGCTTTGGGACTCACTTACAGTCTGCAGGCCACTGATGCATCTTTGCGAGGGATGCAGGAGGTCCTGCAGAGAAAGGCTCTTCTTGCTTTTCAGAGGGCCCACAGTTTGTCACCTATGGACCACCTAGCAGCTTTTTATCTGGCTTTGCAGCTGGCCATATCTAGACAGATACCAGAAGCATTGGGCTATGTTCGCCAAGCTCTTCAACTCCAAGGGGATGATGCCAACTCTTTGCATCTTCTTGCACTCTTATTGTCAGCTCAGAAACATTACCATGATGCTTTGAACATTATTGACATGGCTCTGAGTGAATACCCAGAAAACTTTATATTACTGTTTTCTAAAATGAAACTGGAGTCTCTCTGTCGGGGCCCAGATGAGGCCCTCCTTACCTGTAAGCACATGTTACAAATATGGAAATCCTGCTACAACCTCACTAATCCCAGTGATTCTGGACAAGGGAGCAGTCTCTTAGATAGAAACATTGCTGACAGATGACAGCTTAATACAATCACTCTACCAGACTTCAGTGATCCTGAAACAGGTTCAGTTCATGCCACCTCCATAGCAGCCTCCAGAGTGGAACAGGCCCTTTCAGAAGTGGCTTCATCTTTGCAGAGCAGTGCCTCTAAGCAAGGGCCCTTACACCCCTGGATGACACTGGCCCAGATTTGGCTCCATGCAGCTGAAGTCTACATTGGAATCGGCAAACCTGCAGAAGCAACAGTGTGTACCCAGGAAGCAGCTAACCTCTTTCCAATGTCTCACAATGTCCTCTACATGCGAGGCCAAGTCTCTGAACTCCAGGGAAACATTGATGAAGCCAGACGTTGGTATAAAGAAGCCTTATCCATCAGTCCCACTCATATGAAGAGTATGCAGAGATTGGCTCTCATCCTTCACCAGCTGGGCCAATACAGTTTAGCAGAGAAGATTCTCTGTGATGCGGTCCAGGTGAACTCAACAGCCCATGAGGTCTGGAATGGCCTTGGAGAGGTCCTCCAGGCTCAGGGCAATGATAGTGCTGCTATAGAGTGCTTCCTGACTGCTCTGGAGCTGGAAGCCAGCAGCCCCATTGTCCCATTCACCATCATTCCCAGAGTGCTTTGAGTGGAGCTTGAGCTAAGAGACTGATCTACCACAACATCTGGAGGTGAGGCCAAGGACACACTTCTCAGATGCCAGCATAACCACACTCTGTGGTTGGGGGTAGGAGGGAACCTCAGTCCCAGAGGAGATTGGGGTTCATAGGATAGAAGAGGAAATTACCTGATTGTTTTAGCAAGGGAGAGGAATTTAATAAATCACTGAGGTTGTGGACGAATGTTAGATTGACCAAGATGACAAACCAAACACAACTAAAATCATGCTCAATTCATGTGGTTTTTTTTTTGGGGGGGGGTGTTGTTATTTTTATTTGCCTCATGGTAGTTTTCAATTCTAATGATGTTCAAAATGGATTATGTGCCATATTTTGTTAGATGACATCTGAGTGCTCTATAAAATGATTACAGAATCAATCAACAAATGTAGAATAAGATATTCAAAGTGAAAATTCAGTGGCAGAAAAGATTATTTTTAGCAAACCTGTCATGAAAGCTGTTCCCTCTTTCCCACTATTACCCTGACTCCTACCCTTGGCCCAGAAACCAAATGTGACATTTCTGCTTCCTGTCTCAGTACTAGTTAAAGCCAGAAGACCAGCTGACAAGTTCTTGGTTTTGTTGTCAATAATTGTAATGCATTGCTGATAATTGTCTTTATTTAGAACAAAGCCTGAGTCCAAGAATATTTATATTTTACCAATATATGCCTGTTACAAGAGAAGGAAATATGAGTTAAGTTTACCTTTTTTATGTGGATTCAGTTTATTTATCAATGGAAATATGTAAATAAAAAGCTTCAAATGGAATATTTACCAACATTCCTTATTCATTACCTACACTTGGCTAAATGGAAAGATGATGTTAATAATAAAATGATTTTTAAATGGAGAAAAAAAAAACTTTTGTACATCTTTTCCCTTTTTTCGTACTTCCTTTTTCGAGCTATTGATTTTTTTTTGATAATGGGTCTCTTGCATCGCTTTCATTTCTTTTCCCAATTTTTGTTCTATCTGTCTTATTTAAAAATTTTTTTTTGAATTCTTTCAGGTATTCTTTGTGTGTTTGAGATCAACTCACATTTTTCTTTGAGGCATTTTGACATTTGTTGTCCACTTCTAAGTTTCTGTCTTGATCTTCTCAGAGACCATAGTAACTTTTTGTCAGGTTCTTCTTTTTTTTTTAGCTTACCTTTTCCAGTCTATTTTGTTACTTTTGAAGTTGAATTCTTGTTCAGGGGGTGCTGTAGGACCTGACTGTTTGCCTGGTGTTGTACTGGTGCCACCCTCAGGCCTGCAAGGGACCCTCCTACTGAACCAGGGCTGCAGGGATCTGGCAACTGGTGTGCAGTCTGGTATTGCACTGAGATCAGAGTGGGTGGGAGTGGTGGGGGGAAAGGGAGGTAGTTTAGCCATTTGCTGGCTGCTACAATGGGCTATGGAACCTTGGTCACTGACCTGTACTAAGGCCCAGGGTCTCCTGTAGGCCTTTTGAAGTATAGTTTCTGTTGGTTTGCCAGGAAACTTCTTGTCCTGGTCTGTGCTCCCCTCTTACCCAGGTAAGAGACCTTTCCTGCCAACCTTCCAAGTTGTCTTGGGCTAGAAAATTGTTTCACTCTGTTTTTTGTTGATCCTGTCATTCCAGAATTCATTTTAAGATTCTATTTTATCAAAGTTTGAGAGTTCAGGAGATTTCCTGTTTACATCACCACCCTGGTTCTTAGAAGTCCTTGAATTTTTTAAAATTCAAGTGCTGCTCTGGGTCTATACCCTGAAGAGATCATGAAAAACGGTGAAAATATCACTTGTACAAAAATATTCATAGCAGCTCTGTTTGTGGTGGCAAAGAATTGGAAATTGAGGGGATGTCCATCAATTGGGGAATAGCTAAACAAATTGTGGCAAATGTATGGTATGGAACACTATTGTTCTATTAGAAATCTGGAGGAGCCTGGAAAGATATGCATGAACTGATGGTGAGTGGGATGAGCAGAACCAAAGAACATTATACACTCTAAGAACAACATGGGGGTGATAATCAACCTTAATGGATTCCATTAGTGCAATAATCAGGGACAATTTTAGGGTATCTGAGACAGAGAACACCATCTTTATCCAGAGAAACTGTGGAGTTTAAACAAAGACCAAAGATTATTACCTTCAATTTTTTAAAAAAAAATGTTGTCTTATGTACTACATAATTTTGCTATCTCTAATATTTTATTTCTTCCTCAAGGATATGTTTTTTCCTCTCTCAACACATTCAATTTTGATCAATTTATAGCATGGAAACAATGTAAAGATTATCAGATGCCTTCTGTGGGGAGGAGGGGGAGGGGGAAAATTGTAAAATTCAAAATCTTCCAAAAATGATAGGTGGAAACTACTATTGTGTAAAATTGGAAAACAAATAAAATATTTATATATAAAAAAGAAGTTGAAAGAGGGCTCAACACCACTGAAGAGGGGCTAGAAGGGAGTAAGCAGTTCCAGAAACTGAGACTGTTGAAACACTTGTTTGTAAATTGTGATTTGTAGATCATTTTCAAACTCTGAGAGAGAAAAGATCATGTGATTCTTCCAAAAGAAGCTGCAGAGCCAACTCACCAAACCTTCCATTGCCCCAGAGTCCAAGCTTGGACCACTACAAATTGAACCTCACTGAACTTTGCACCCATCTGGTTGGAACTGATAAATAGATTATTTGGGCTCAGAGAGACAGGCAAAAATCTTAGGCTTTTCCTCTATGGTATAGAAGGACCCAAATCTAGGAGTCAATAATCTGATCAACATTATAGGAGATTATAAATTGTTTTTGGTTAAACCTTTCAATAAAAAACTTTTGAATATTCTTTATAAAAAATCCAAGTGTTGCAACCTTTCTAGAACTATTAACTAAACACTAAGAGTACTCCCCTTTACCCTTTTTCAACCTCCTTTAATGGTAATTTAGGTTAATCCTGGTGAGATGGTTTACTGGGGTGTGGCCACTGCATGTGCTGAAGCATTTTAGAGCTACCAGTGAGAGTTGGGTGAATCAGGTAGGCACTAAAGATGGATGAGCAGTCTGAAAAAGAGTTAGGTAAGCCCTTACATCAGAGTTGCTAATGCTCTTAAACACCCCATATATCTCAGATTGAGAATAACCAACTGGGTAATTCATCTGTTGGTGAGTTATGGGATGTCTATCCCAAATATGTGGAGACATCTGTGGAAAAAGGGAGATGAGAACAACTTTTTTCAGTATTCATGAAGATGTCCAAAACAGTACTGTGGAACATTTAGAGTTTGGCCAGGCACTGAAGACACCCAGGTCATTTACTGCCTCCAGGGTCATTGCCAGTCATCTTAACTTTTGCCCTGCCATTGGACTTTGATGATTCAGAAAGAGAGAATGAGGTTGATGACTTTGCCTCATTTAGATTCAATTAATACTAAAGTCAAAACACACCTGTGATAGCATTGATCTTTTTCCAAAGCAAATGACAAAATGTCAACAAGACAAATCCTATCAGTTGGAACCCCGTCTCTCTTCCCCCATTTCATTGTTAAGACTGTATGCAGCCAGAAGGGCAGCAGTAAGATTTCAGACTCTTGTTTTGAGGTATCCAATCCCCTGAAGTTCTCCTTCTTCCCCATCACCCTACCCTACTTTAGTCAAAAAGTCATCCCAATCTAATCCTGTTGACATAAAAACTTGGCTTAATTCAGGCCAGTCCAATGGTTCAGGTCAGGATGAAACATCCATGTTCTATATATCATCCATGTTCCATATAGTTTATTTGACTATGAAAAGGATATTTAACAGAGATACAGGAGTGATGCAAGGGATTACACTTGCCCTCTGCCTCTGAATTTGTCACCTGGCACTTGACCAGAAATATGTGTTGATTCAAATGAAGGTGGGGATTTCATCAAGCCCAAGGGAGATTGTTGACTCCTCCTTTGGCTGGATCTTTAAATCTCTAGGTGACCAGGAAACTTGGTCTAATGCCTGGAGCTCTTTTTCCCTGAACCAATAGAACTTCAAGGACAGTTTCCTTGCCCTTTTAAGGAGTGACTATTCAGTTTACATGAAATAAATGTCCTGCCTACCATCATGGTTCCATGTGTCAACTCCCCAGAGCTGGGTTTAGTCTGTCAATCTTTTCCTCTTAATTCTAGGTAGCTTGAAATAATTCTACCCCTTGCAAGCACTGTACATGAAATCAGGAAAACTTTGGTTCAGATCTTACCTCCTATATGTAACTAGCTGCATGATCTTGTGCAAATAATTTAATTTCTCTCTATTCCAGTTTCTTCATCTCCAAAAAGAGAAGATTGAATTCCAGGGTTTCCATGCACCTTTCCTTTGAAACCTATTTATGGTCTCAACTTCTCTTCACAAAACTTCTTGTAGTTTTTTCAAAATAGTAGCTAATATTTAAATAGCATTTACTATGTTCCAGGGATTGTGTTATGCACTTTACATATTATCTCATTGAGGAAACAGACAAACTGAGGTAAAATGACTTGTCCAGAGTCATTCAGCTAGCAAATGTTTGAGGACTGATTTGAACTCAAGTGTCCTTGAGTGCTCTAACCACTGTGACATGTAATTGACTTTGACACTTATATGTTAGATGTTGAACTCTTACACAGGCTTTTGGGTGATATAGTTTCATTCACAACAGCATCTGTAATGCATAGATACATTCCATTAAAGTTTGACATTTTATTACACAGAATATGGACCAATTCTGTGTTTAGTTCTTTTGGCTCCTAATTTTATAACTTGATCCATAGCTTCTAGAAATTCCCTTGGACACAAATCATTCCAAGATCTGTTCTCTACCAGATCCTTTTTGGCCATGCCCTGGCTCCCCCGTTCAAGTTTCTGAGAGGCAATGTGACCTAGTCACCAGGAAACTGTACACAGAGTCAGAAAGACCTTAGGTCAAATCTTGCTTCAAATCCTCACCAGCTGTGTGACTCCAAGCAAATCAAGTCAGGTCAGCTTTCTGTGTCTCAGGTTCCTCATCAATAAAATAAAAGGTTGGACTAGGTGACCTCAAAGATCCTTTCAGAATTCATGATTCTGGAATTCTATGATTGCCATCATGCTTTTCAAAGCTAACTATGGTCCTAGAACCAATAAGGTCAATGGTGAACTGGACAGCAAAATATTCATTTAATCAGCAACTACTTGTAAAACCCCTATTATCTAAAAAAGGGCAGCTAGGTGGTAGAGTGGAGAGAATACCAGGCCTGGAGTTAGGAAGTCTCATCTTCCCTTATTCAAATCCAGCTTCAGTCACTTGCTAGTTGAGTGACCCTGGATAAATCATTTAACCCTGTTTACCTTAGTTTTCTCATCTATAAAATGATCTGCAGAAGGAAACGGCAAACCACTTCAGTAAGTTTGTCAAGAAAAACAGTCATGGAGAGTCAGAAATGACTGAGCAGCAACATCTATAGCATTATTCCAAGTGCTATGGAGATGGGAAACAGAGAAACAGAATGCTTGGTTCTGATCCTCAATCAGCCTAGGATTCTATATAAAATGACAGGACATATACATAGAAGAAATTTTTTTTAGGTTTTTGCAAGGCATATGGGGTTAAGTGACTTGCCCAAGGCCACACAGCTAGGTAATTTTTAGGTGTTTGAGACCGGATTTGAACCCAGGTACTCCTGACTCCAGGATCGGTGCTTTATCCACTGTGCCACCTAGCTGCCCGGAAGAAAATTTTTAAAAAAAATTTTGATTATTATTTTTTGTTTTTATATCACCTACTTTTTATATATTTCCCTCCTCTCCTACTCTCTTAGAGAGCTGACCTTAAAACAAAGAATAAAAAAACGTTTTGGGAAAAACTCAGCAAATATATATAGATTAAAACTGACATTATATGCAGTCCACCACCTCTTCAAAGACAATTAGGATGTTCACTCTCATGATTCTTTTTTGAGGGGCAAGCTTGGTGATTATAATTCCCTAGCCTTCAGTTTCTATTATTTTTTTTTATTTTTGTTCTTTCCATTTACATTATTCCTCTTACTTCTCTTTTCATTTGTTTACCAGACTTTCCCGGCTTCTCTACATTCATCATATTCATTATTTCTTCAGCACAGAGATATTCCATTGGATTCATAAGTTGTTTAGCCACTTACCTAATTGATGGGCATCGACTCTGTTTCCAATGCTTTTAGCATAGACGCTTTCACGTGAATATTTGCTGAGATATTATATTTTTTCTTTTCGGAGAAGAGTAGAATGCTCATAATAATACATTAAAAAGATTACTTGGGAAGCAACATAAAAGGTTTATCACACATAAAAAATTAACAGCTAATATAAAACAACGATGTCACAAGGTGGTAGTGACAACAATATTGTGTTGTAAATTCACGGAAAGCAGTGAATGCTATTGACCAGATTGATTAAAAAAGGGGAACAGAAGGAAGAGCTCGTACATATGTTGGGTCTTAAAGGACACATAAAAATTGGGATAGGGGAAAGAAAGGGGAAAGAGGGAGGAAGGGAATTATAGGAAGGAAGAATGGGGAAAAACACAAAGGAGATAGTGAATTGGGCAGTTAATCTGTAGTGGAAGGTGTCTTAAGAGAAATCATGGGAGTTGAAGCTAGAAAGGAAGGTATCTAAATAAAAACTAATAATAATAATAGCTAATATTTAGATAGCACTTAATGGCTAGGCACCATGCTAAGCACTTTACAATTAACTTATTTGATCCTCAGAGCAACCCTGAGAGGTAGGTGTTTTTAACTGACTATTTTGCAGATCAGGAAACTGAGGCAAACAAAAGTTAAGTGACTTGCCCAGTATCACCTTCCTAAAAAGGGCATAAAATGTTGGGCTAAGGACTGTGGATTTTATTCTGCAAGCAATGACTTGCCAATGAAGGCTCTTAAACTGTAGAGTGACTTTGCTTTAGGAAGATTAATCTGGTAGTGGTGTGGGAGAGACAAGAACATAGATTAAGATGTTGGCAGTAGAAATGGAAAGGTAGGGGACGAATTTAAGAAAGATTATCAAACCTGTGTTCGGGGGAAACAGTTTGAAAAGAAACTGTGAGAATTTCATATCCAGGCCTCCTGGGGCCAAGGGAGCAATCAACTCCCCTTTGCTTAATCTGGGAAAGTTTCCTGGAAGAAGGGGGATTTCAAGAGCCACTGGAATAAGTGGTGATATTTGGTACCTCTTGATGCCAGACTGGGGTGCCCTCTAGTGGACATAGAATAATTATCTGTTTTAGACTCCATATTTTTTTTTTCCTGAAGCTTTAAGGAAGGGAAGATTTAATGACTCTCCCCAATTCTGTTGAATGAATTTCAGTCTTCTGGTCTGTGAAATGGGCACATTTTCCAATGATGTTAGGAAAATATATATGCACTTTTGTGTGGATCATTGAGCCAGACAGAAGAAAAGAGAGGGATTATTTGAACACCTTGACTTGCATTACTTCCCTTTTGTAGTAATGCTTCCTATAGAATCATAGTTTTGGAAAGGAACATTGGGTGTCACCTGGTTCAGTCCCCCATTGAATACAAGTATAACTGGAGTACAAACAGATCACATTTAAAGTTGCCCTTCCTGAATCTAGTTGACCACATATGAGGAAGCACACGGACTCCTCTAAGATGCTGAATTCCTTGACTGGTTCTTAAATACTGGTGGTTTAACTCCCATGGGATTCTCCCCTTCACCCAAAAGAACTCCTCTTCCTAGTTTTTTCTTTCCTCATTCAGGACTCACAATCTCAGAATCGCCATGGACTCTTCACTCTAGGGTTGGCTGTTAAGGCTTGTGATTTTTCCCTTTGCAATGTCTTTTTTTCCAATAACATAACTACCAACTCCATTTAAGTCCTGATCACATCTCACCTGAGCTTTTGCAAAAGTCTCCAAATTGGTCTCCTGATTCTCTTCCCTCTTAAATGCTCCCTCCTTAAAGTTACCAAAATTATCTGATTAAGATAGAGCTAGAGGGGGAGGAGGGTAGAAGAAGAGGGAGTGAAGAAGTGGAAGAGGAGAGTGGAGGGAGTAGAGGGGAAAAAAGGGAAAGGGAGAGGAAGAGAAGTGAGGAAAGGGGAAGAGCAGATTAATTGAAGAAGGGGAGAGGGAAAGAAAGGGAAGGAGAACAAAGGGAGAAGGAGAGGGAGATAAGAAGGGCTGATGAAAAGGAAGGAGGAGAGAAGAGAGAAAGGAAGGAGAGGAAAAGAAAAAAGGAAGAGGGGGAGGGAGATAAGAAGAAGGAGAGAAAAGGAAAAGAAAGGTCAAGGGAGAGGGAGAAAGAGAAGAAAGGGAAAGGGGGAGGGAAAGGGAAAAGAGAACAACGATACAGAGAGGTAGGGGATGTTTGCCTATTTTCTTTAAGGTAAAATACAAATTTCTCAGTCTGGCACTTAAAATCCATCAGAATGTTCCATCCTACCTTTCCATACTTATATGCTCTCCTTGGGCAGTTAGATTGTGTAGTGAATAGAGCACTGGTCTTGGAGTCAGGAGGATGTGGAAGTTCTAATCCTTGCCACTTACTTGCTGTGTGACCTTGGGTAAGTCACTTAACCCTGATTGTCTTGTAACCAATTGTCCTGATTCATATCTGGCTACTGGACCCAGGTGGCTCTGAAGGAGAAAGTAAGCACCTCCTCACTCAAATCCAATTCATGTGATTGTCATAGCATCACCTCACTGATGTTGTGGTCCTCTTCAAAAATGAAGGACAAAAATTATATGCTCTCCTTACTTTCTATGAGGCTTGCCTAAGAACTATTCCCTGAATGCCACATTCTTGCCTGTCTGTGGGACATTTCCTAGCCCCTTCTCCATGCCTCCAAACCACTCTTTCCCCACTTCCATCTCTGGGAATGCATAGCTTCCTTCAAGGCTCAGCTCAGATGCCATCTCCAAAAGAAAACCTTTCCTGATTCTCCCAGAGATTAGTGGTCTCTTTCCCTCTTAAACTTTTGCTGTCTTTACTAATCTTTGGATAATTTATATTTTATGGCTTGAAGACTTTCTCCCACTTTTCAAATACTTGTGATTATTAGTTGAAAGCCTCCTAGGTGAAAACCCTGATTCCTTATCTCCAGCTACAACAGCCCAATTCCTCTGGAGTCCTTGTCCAACTTTGCACTTCCTATTAGACATTCCTTTAACATTCCTGTTATGTCCAAATCAGAAATCATCACTTACCCTCAAATCTATCCATTGTTCTTATTTCCCTATTTCTATCAAAGGCAGGACCACCCTGACAGTCACCCAAGTTCTTTTATTTTTCATTTTCCTTCCCCACTCCCTCCCATACTCAGTTGCTAAACCCACATCATTTTTACATAAACCCCCAATCTGTCCTCTTTTATCAGTGGCCACCACCTACTTCAGACCCTCATCCCTTCTCACTTGGCTGATTACTAATTGTTCTCTTGCCTCAAGTCTCTCCTCTTTTCAATCCATCTTCCACAAAGTTCACTCTTCAGCTCAAGAAATTCCAAGGGTTTGCTTTGGCCCCTGTCATTTAAGTCCCTTCCCAATTTATCTCAAACTACTTTCCAGACTTCTCATCATTCCCCTTCCTGCACTTTATGATCCACCCTAAACTGTCCTACTTTTTATTTCTCATGCATGATATTCAGCTCCTATGCCTTTGCATAGGTTATTGTTGATGCTTGAGATGCATTCTACTTGCATCTGTGCCACATAAAATTCCTAGTCCCTTTCAAAGCTAATCTTGAGCAGTATGAGGCTTTTCTTGACCATTCCTTCTGCAGATAGTGCCATCCCCCAAGTTATCTTGTATTTACAAATGCACACACACAGACATATACATACAAACACATATACACATAAGTATTTGTGGCATCTATTTATATGTTTATAATTGACCTTCAATCATGTTTGTGGTCACAATGATTCAAGATACTTGGGGGAAGGAATCCATGATACTGTAAGTGAGCCTAGATTTCCAAATTCAGTTTTCCCCTCAAAAATCATCTGTAAAGGGGCTTATGGGTAGCAGAATCTGGAAGGTATGTAAGCAAGAGGATATATAGAATGGATTGATAATTCTGAGGTATGCTATTTATGGCATCAGAAAAGAAATCTAGCTATAGAAGAAATCAGTCCTAAAGAAAGAATTGTTTCTTCCTTTGGGTGGCAAAGAGAAGAGATTTCTCTTCTCCCTCCATCTACTATGGTATCGTGCAGCAGAGCTAATCATCCAGTAATCCACAATGACAAACAAGGGGTTGGCACAGTCAGTCAAGGCATGAAATTAGAGTAGTTTCATGAAGAGAGACAGAGACAAAGACAGAGATAGAGACAGAGAGAGAGAGACAGAGAAACAGAGATACATAAAGACATACAGAGAGGGAATGAGAATTTCCTGACTGTTGGAGGTGAGCTGTTGAAAAGAGTAAGTTCAGAGAGCACAGATAAATGAATTACTCAGAAACACAATGGACTCAAGAAAAGAAACTTGAGGAATCCATGAATAAAGAAAGGATATTGGCACCTAGTTGTGCCAAGGTGTGAATTATTTTGGTCTTACTTGTTCCCTAAATCTATGTCTGTTCTTTTAGCAAGAGCTGTAGGTAGTTATGTAAGGTGTGTGTGTGTGTAGGGGGGGAGAGGTATTGGAATATTTTGTGACTAATGTTCTTACAATGCCAGCTCAATAAGTTCTTTTGCTTTGAATTAATTGTACTTATTGCTGATAAACACATTAATGGGGACTTGTGAGTTATAGTTCTAGGAATACATACCCACTGCATTATGACATACTGAAAGCACTTTGCCATTTTCTCTGTTCACATGATATTAATCTCCTAATAAGTTCCCCCCACCCCTCCATCCCATTCATTTAGCTATTAAATTGATTTTCCTAAAGTGCAGGTCTGACCATGTCATTCTGCTCAATAATCTAGCTACTAGGTTAAAATATTAACTCCTTTTCTTAGCTTTTCAATTTCTTTACCATGTACCCTCAATGTACCTTTCTAAACTTATTCCATTACTTGCTTCCCACACTCAGTCAAATTAAGCTTCTTATTCTTCTTCATTCCTAATACTTTATTTGCTTCCCTTGGATCTTCCTACTCAATGCTGATTGTGTTAATCTCATTTCCTTCAAGATTCTGTTCATGATGCCTTGTACATGAAACCTTTTCCCATTCCCTCATCTACTAGTACTCCCCCAATCTACTTTATATTAGTCCTGCATTTGACTGCATACATTTATGTCTCTCCCAATAATTCTATAATAATAACAATTCTATAAATTCCTTGAGTTCAGGGACTATTATTGCTGTTTTTGTTTTGCTGGCACTTGGTAGATTGTCTGGTATATTGTTATGATTGAATAGTTTGGAGTTGTGCTTGGCTCTGAGACCCCATTTGGGGTTTTGTTGGGAAAGATACTGAAATAAATTGGCCATTTCCTTTTCCAGATCATTTTCCAGATGAGGAAACTGAAGTAAACAGGTTTAATTAACTTGCCCAGAGTCTGAGGCCAGATTTGAAGTCAAATCTTCCTGACTCCAAGCCCAGAGCCTCTTAGCTACCCTATATGGTAAGTAAACACTTAGTAAATGCTAGTTGGTTGATTGAATTTTAAAGTACAACATAAGTTCTTACTATGTGTTCAAACACTATGAGATAAAAAAGAAACATGGTGGGTTTTTTTTTTATCTCCTGAGGTTTTTGGTTTGGAAAGATTTTAGGGAAACAACTATTCTAGTTGTAACTGTACAGAGATTGTTGCAACTGGGGAACAAAAGTTGATATTTGTAGCTTATGATTTATATTATTCAACTTCTTAAAAACTTTTATATATGTTATCTTGTTTGATCTTCATAACAGTTCTCAAGGTGGGCAGAACAAATGTTACAATCTTCTTTTTACAGAGGAGGAAACTGAGTCTCAGGGAAGTTATATGACCTTCCACAGGTCAGAGAGATTTTAACTGTCAGAGTCAAAATTCAAACTCATTTCCTCTGACTCTAAAACTGCTCTTTCCATTAATGTCTCCCGGGGGAATGTAACCCCACTTTGCCCTACACACACAATCATTGCAGAAGAAAAGGATTAATGAATCTGTCTACCAGCTGAGCAGATTACTGAGTCCCAATGGTTCCTTGTGGTATTGCTCTTGATCTTGAACAGACTTCTGGGAAGAAGTCAAGAAAGCAACTGGAGAGGGTACTTTGGAAGTGTTCCAGTTGACTGGAGAGGGGAACTAGATGGAAGGAACTAAGGACAAGTCCGAACCAGAGCTGCTAACTTGGCATGATAAGCCAGGAGGAAGGAAATGGTGATCTCATCTCCAAGATAAAATCCTGTTTATCTTATTAAGCCAACTTGTCCCCTTCCTCCTTTTCCAGTCTTCTTACACCAATTCTATAAGAAAGCATTCCAATTCCTGTCTGGATCACTATGCTCCTTATACCTGTAATTTTCTCCTTCCTCAGCTCCTGCTCTTGGTCTCCCTGGCTTCTTTCAAGATTTTAAGTCCATCATCTGCAAGAAGTCTTATCTTACCCTTTCCTCCAGTGGCCTTTTATGGCCATTTGCTAATTACTCCCTTATCTGTGCCTCAGTTTCCTCTTCTATAAAATGAGGAGATTGGGTCTGATAATCTTCTCATCAATTTATCCTATTTATCTCTTATATGTACACAATCATTTGCATGTCTTCTCCCCATTAGATAGTGAGCTTCCTAAGAGCAGGGACTGAGCTTTTGTCTTTGTTTTGGTATCCCCAGCATTGAATATACTTAATTAAGCCTCTTACTTAATAAATACTTATTGACCGACTATCTGACCTGCAGATCTTGGGACCAGAGAGGAACATCAATCCAATTAATAATACCATTTGTTTGTTTTTCTGCCTCCCCTTCCCACTTTGTTCCCCCAAGGAGGTCAGATTGTTTGCCAGTCAATCTTATTTCCTGCCTTTCTCTTAGCCATTCTTTGACTGTCCTTTTTGCTTTTACCCTTAGGTAAAAGCTTCTTGCCATGGAGGGGGCAGGTTTTCCAATAGTCACCTAGCATGTTAGTCTGGCCCATAGAGGAGGAGTACTATTGCTTCTTCAATGCAGGAAACAATTTTTGCCAGTAGCTGTTGACTCCAAGCCTTGCTCTTGCTCTCCCCCTAGTGGGGAGACATAGGACATAGGATAGGGAGGGAGATAGGATCTTCCAGATTATGAAATGTAATCTTCTCATTTTATAAAAGAGAATATTGAAGTATTAATAGAAGGAGTAATTGACAAATGATTCCATAGGAAAGAAATTACAGAGGCACAAGTTTGAATGAAACAATTAAAGAGCAGTACAAACTAATTTTTCTCTAAAGTAGGAATCTCCAATTTTTTTATTACATTTCTCATCAATATTTTTTAATTATACAATCCCTTATATATTTATTTGTAAATTCTTGAATGTACCACTATGTATACTATAATACTTATGCAAAATAGAAATCAGAGAAGAATAAGAATATTATTTCAATAGGCATCTACTGGCTTTTATCACAAAGGCAGTAACATGGTCAGAGATAACTTTAAGAAAGTCACTTTGAAGTTATATGGAGGATGAATTAAAGGAGAGAGAGATTTGAGGCAGGAGGATCATTTATTGTTTTTTTTTTTTTTAGGTTTTTTGCAAGGCAAACAGGGTTAAGTGGCTTGCCCAAGGCAACACAGCTAGGTAATTATTAAGTGTCTGAGACCCGATTTGAACTCAGGTACTCACTCCTGACTCCAGGGCCGGTGCTTTATCCACTACGCCACCTAGCTGACCCAAGGAGGATCATTTAGCAAATTATCATAATAGTTAAAGCAAAAGCTGATGAGGATCTGAACAAGGGTGGTGACTATATAAACAAAAAGAACACAGGAGGGAGAAATGACAATGATTTGGATTTGTGGATGTGGGGTAAGGGAAAGTGATCAATCAAAGATGACTGGAAAGGTGGTGGTGTCCTTGATAAAAATTAGGCACTTTGGAAGGCAGGTAGATTTGGCAAATGGGAAAGGAAAAGTAATATAATGTTATCTATAATCCATTAATAATTGGTCAGTACTTAGTCATTCTGTGTGATTCATTCTGTCTCACCTTATGTACTATTTTTCATTAGTCACCCCCCCCCCCCCCCCCCCCCGCCAGACTCTTCTTTCTTGGTGAATCCTGCCATGTGACCAAGGATACAGAATTTTCCTAGTGGCCTTTGAGTGATTGAGGAAGGTAGCCTTGGTTTAGGTTAACATCATGAAGGGCTGATAACCAACTCAGAAGGAGGATGGTTGAAATGAAACATGTCTTTGCTTCTTTTGACCATGAGTACAAAGACTGAAGTCTTTGTACACCCTGAGGTCTAGATATCATCTGTTCCATGTGACTTGTATTGAGTCCCAAACCATTATATCTCTTTTGCCTTATAATCTGCAATATACTTGCCTTATGGCAAGGTCATACAGAACTAATAAGTGTGTGTGAAGTATTTGTAATCTCCATTTACAGATGTGAAGAATGAAGTTCATAGAGATGAAATGTTTTGCCTAGATTAAAGGTAGAATAAGGAGGTGAAATTATCTCTTAGGGAATAGATTCTCAGAGCTCATATCTATTTCTTTTGCTTTTCTAACTAGCCCAATAGCACATAGAGAAAATCTTAGCAACATTATTAACTGACAGACTGGGTCTTCATCTCTATGGGTCTCAGTTTCTTCATTTGTAAAATAAGGCAGATGGACCATATGATTTCCAAGGTCCTTAGCAGATCTAAATCTATAATCCCATGATCACCTAGAACTAAGTATTGAGGCTTCTTAACAATTGTTGTTGTCCTAGAATGAAATGTGCCATCTTGAATGCTAGTGAATTCTCTATCATTAGAGGATTTAGAGAGGAGGTTAGATGATCAATAGTTTAAGGAGATTTTAGAGAGGATTTCAACTCAGGTGTGGGTTGAATTGGACAGTCTCTCAGGTCTTTTCTTTTTTCTTTTTTTTAGTTTTTTTTTTTTAATTTGCAAGGCAACGGGGTTAAGTGGCTTGCCCAAGGCCACACAGCTAGGTAATTATTAAGTGTCTGAGATCGGATTTGAACTCAGGTACTCCTGACTCCAGTGCCGGTGCTTTATTTACTGTGCCATCTAGCTGCTCCAGGTCTTTTCTAACACTGGAATTCTGTGATACATTTCTATGATTCTAATGAATGATCTCTGTGTCAGACTAAGGGAGCTTTATTGTGTTACAGTTAAAAGAATATGGCCTTGGAATCAGGTGAGAGATTTAGTCAGTAATTAGCTCTGTGTGACCTTGGGCAACAAACTCACCTTTCTGAGCCTGAATTTTCTCCTGTATAAAATATGGGAGTTGGATAAAATATCTTTTGAGTTTCTTCTGGCTTTCAGTTCTGTTATTCTTGGCTTTCTTTTGCTTTCTTCCAGTTACAAAGACAAAATTCCAGAAATACATGGGGGAGGTTCAATGCCAGTGGTGGCAAAGAAAAGGATGACTTCCCCTCCCCCCCCACACACACATTGTGTGTTGAAAGCAAAAGAGATAAAATAAAAGGCCCATGTCTTAAATCCTAGCTAGTGTCTGGTTTCTTCTATCATCTCTCTGACGGTCTCCTGACCTAGCCATCCGCTGGGTGTTTTCCCATTCTGTGTCGACACAGACCCCTTTCTCATACAAAGAATGATTCTAATGAGCTCTTTTCTTTAAAAGCCTGAGGGACTTGTAGACACTGGAAATCAACATGATTACAGTTCTGGAACTAATTAGAACCACATCAAAAAGGAAGCCATCTCCCCAACCAAAACCCTTTTCCCATGCTGACTGACCTTGTGTTGTGAAATCAAAGCCTTCTACTCTGGACCAGAAGTAGGCATTGGAGGGGTGATGGACAAACAGATCCATGGACACACTGACATGTAACAATGTAACATGTCTCCTAGCTCTTTGCACAGAGTATGGTAATGTGAAATGAGGCAGACACTGCCAGATATGGCTAATGAATTGATATTTTACTTAACTATACTTTTTTTGTTACAAGGTAGGGTTCTGTCAGGGTTGGAGATAAGTCATTGGGAGTCACAGCTAACAATGACATAGTGCTTTAAAGTTTGCAAACCACTTCTCATGTGCTACTTCCTTTGGGTTTCACAGCAACCCTAGGAGGCAGGTGTTATTATTATTATTATGCTCATTTTACAGATGAGATTACTTAGGCTCACAGAGGTTAAATGACTTTCCCGGACTCACACAGCTAGTTAGTGTCAGAGGTTGGATTTGCATCCAGTTCTTCCTGACTCCACTACCTATTTTACTACATAGCTGTCTTACAGAGGCATAACAATGGTGTAAAAATAGAGCATCAGTATGATATTTTTAAAATAAATTGAAAAGAACAAGAAAGGGGTACAATGAGGTATGGGCCAGATAATTAGCAACTCTTTATAATATTAATCTTCCAGTGCATTCTTTGATTTTTTTAATCATGGGGGGTTAAATTGCCCTGTTGTCAATATATGACTAATAACTCCCATTTCCCTAGAATTTTGAGAAATAATTTTTCCCTCAGCAAAATCTTGTGAGGCTAGGACTATGAGTGTTCCCACACCAGCACTCTCAGCTTAGGTTTGATTTTGGGCCCAAAGGACCCAAATGTACTTGGGATCCAATGTTCTAAGACATTGAACATTTAACAAAAGGAGGGTGACTTTGCCCTAACCCCAAAGATGTACAAGTAAATAACATCCCAGTTATTTGAGGAGGTCAGGAAGGGTGGTAACCTTCCAGAATCACATGCTGGAACTTCCAGATCTCCTGATTCCAAAACCTGATGTTCTTTCTGTCATATGATCTCTTTTTTAATATTTTATTTTTTAATGACTCCAAACTTTTTTCCCAATTACATGCAAAGACAGCTTTCAACATACCTCCTTTTGCAAGGTTTTGACTTCCATATTTTTCTTTTTTCTTCTTTTCGATTGATATTTTAATTTATTTTCCAATTATATGTCATAAAACTTTTTCAACATTCATCCACTTGCAAATTTATGTTGCACAATTTTCTTTCACCCTCCCTTTTCCCTCTCTTACCTCAGTGGCAAACTAATGAATATTACACACGTACATTTGTATTTAATATGTTTACATATTGGTCATTTTGTGTTCAAGGGATCAGGGTTAAGGGAAAAGAAAGAAAACCATGGGATAGGAGGGAAAGAAATAAGAGAAATTTAAAAAAAAAGTGAACATAGTGTTCTTTCAGATTCTATGGGTTTTTAAAAACTTTTGCTTTTTTTCATCTGGATGTGGAAAGTTCCAAAATTTTCTACCATCCTTCCTCCCCCTCCCCCTCCCCCTCCTCATGGTAGCAAACAATCTAGGTTGTATAGGTTATACAAGTACAATTGTTTTAAACATATTTTCCATATTAGTCATGTTATGAAAAAAGAATTAGCACCAAGGGGGAAAAACATGAGAAATAAAGTAAAAACATAAAAGAAGTTTGAAAATTGAACATAGTATTCTTTGCTCTGCATTAAGAATTTGTAGTAAGGGTAAAAACATCACTTGTACAAAAATATTCATAGCAGCCCTGTTTGTTGTGGCAAAGAATTGTAAATCAAGTAAATGTCCTTCAGTTGTGGAATGGCTTACCAAACTGTGGTATATGTATGTCATGGAACACTATTGTTCTATTAAAAACCAGGAGGGATGGGAATTCAGGGGAGCCTGGAGGGATTTGTATGAACTGATGCTGAGTGAGATGAGCAGAACCAGAAAAACACTGTACACCCTAATAGCAACATGGGGTGATGATCAACCTTGATGGACTCACTTATTCCATCAGTGCAACAATCATGGAGAGTTTTGGGCTGTCTGCAATGGAGAATACTATCTGTATCCAGATAAAGAACTGTGGAGTTTGAACAAAGTCCAAGGACTATTCCCTTTAATTTAGGGGAAAAAAAACCCGATATCTTATTGTATGATCTTGCTATCTCTTATACTTTATGTTTCTTCCTTAAGGATATGATTTCTCTCTCATCACATTCAATTTGGATCAATGTACAACATGGAAACAATGTAAAATTGCTGACAAATTGCTTTCTGTGGGTGGGGGAAGGGAAGTAAGATTGGGGGGGAAATTGTAAAACTCAAAATAAATAAAATCTTTAATTAAAAAAAAGAATCCATAGTATTTCCTCTGGATGTGGATGTTATTGTCCATAGCAGGTCTCTCAGGAAAGACCTTGATCTCTGAACCACTAAGAGGAGTTGCATCCTTTACAGTTGATCATCTCACAGTGTTGCTGTTAGTGTGTACAATATTCTCTTGGTTCTGCTCACTTCACTCAGTATCAGTTCATATAAGTCTTTCCATGATTTTCTGAAATCAGGCCACTCATGATTTTTTTTTTTTAAGTTTTTGCAAGGCAATGGGGTTAAGTGGCTTGCCCAAGGCCACACGGTTAGGTAATTATTAAGTGTCTGAGGCTAGATTTGAACTCAGGTACTCCTGACTCCAAGGCCAGTGCTCTATCCACTGCGCCACCTAGCTGCCCCGCTCATGATTTCTTATGGAATAACAGAACTCCATCACATTCATTTTCAGTAGCTTATTCAGCAATTAATGGGCATCCTCTCAATTTCCAATATAAGACTTCTCTTAAAGTAGATGCAAAGCATATTCTCTTTGGCAATGTGACAGGGTCAGCTTATTTCTGGGAATTGATAAAATGATCCTACCTGGATCATTTCTAGCTACTAATCCAAATCCTACCTACTCTTAATGACCAAGCTCAAGTCTTTTCTCTTCTTTAAGTCTTTCTTGACTAGCCTTCTTTTGAACACTAATGATGTATGACTGTCTGATCCTGGGCAAGTCACTTAATCCTTTTGATCTCAGTTTTATGATCTACAAAAAATAAACTGGAGAAAGAAATGGAATTAAAAAAATTTTTTTTTTGCAAGGCAATAGGATTAAGTGACTTATCCAAGGTTACACAGTTAAGCAAGTATTAAGTGTATGAGGTCAGATTTGAACTCAGGTTCCTCCTGATTACAGGGCAAATCCCAAATGAAGTCACAAAGAGTCAGACATGATTGAACAGCAACAATCTTCATCATTTGATTCTGAATATATACATGTTTGTATATGTGTAAATATATACATATATGTATGTGTGAATATATAACATGTATGTATGAAAAACTTTTCACTTATGTTTGTATCATCTCTTCAGTTAGATTTTAAGGGTTTGGGGGCAGGGCTCTTGTTTAAAGACACACATTTATGAAAGCTAAATCCTTCATTAAGTATTATCCTCACAATAAGGTTTGTAAAGCCCTAAGAAAATAGTATTTAATTTTTATCCTCACAACAACCCTGAGAGTTAGGGAGTAAAATGGGAGTTCCCATTTTACAAATGGGGAAGTAGAATTACAGAAAGGGTGCTTATCTAGAATCCCACAAGCAGTCTCTATCCATTGAATCATCTAGATATCTCTCATTTTATAAATGGAGAAACTGATTCACAGAGGGATTGACCCTTTCCTAGGATCACAAAGAAAATAAGTGGAAGAAGTAGAATTGGGATTAAGGTCTTTTGATTTCCAATCTAAGGTTCATGCCCTGTTGTAGGTCACATATTGTTATCATTCATATTTATTTTAAAGACAGGGAAATTCAGCTTTCAAGGGGTTAAATGACTTAGCCAAGGTCACATGTTTAATGTATCTGTTCTTTCTACTACTGATATACATGGTTTCTTTCCATCTCTCTAGTAACTATATCAATACTTTCCATACAGAAGAGTTCAATGTATGCTGAATGATGGGATGATGGGATGTAGTGAATAAAGAGAATTGGGGAAGTCAGCGTCAAGTGCTATTGGCTTACTTTCCAGCTCTATCATATACTATTTGTATGAATTTGGACAAATTCCTTTTGTCTTTGTTTTTTTTTTTTTTTTTTAGTCATCTCTGACTTCATGATCTCATTTGCAGTTTTCTTGGCAAAGACATTGGAGTGGTTTGCCCTATTCTTCTCCAAACCATTTTACAGATAAAGGACACTGAGATAGATTTGCATCTCTAGTAAGTGTCTAAGGTTGAATTTGAACTCAGGAAGATAAATCTTTATGACTTCAGGTTACATTGTACCACCTAGCTGCTCCCTTCTCCTCTCTAGACCTTTATTTTCTCATCTGTAAAATCAGGAACTTAGATTAGATGATTTCTAAGATCTTTTTGTAGTTTTAAAACTAAAAGTTAAGTAAAGAGTTTGAAGGTGTGTTTCTCTGTCCAACATTTGTCTTTGTGTACTGGTAACTCAACATCATTGGGGATTAGGTCTCTCTTAGATTAGGACATGACACCCAACAATTTTTGAAAATTCTCCATTTCTGAGACCAGGTCTATACTTGCTTATGTGGGAAAATAACCCTCTGCCCACTCACAGGGGATGATTGTATATTAATGGGTCAATAGATATGTCAGGGCATGTGTGGTTGAAAAGGCAGGGGTGATGTTTATTGTGATGTAGGGTCTTTCAGATAGGCCTATAAAAAGGGGCAAGTTTCAGCTTCACTCTTGGCCTGGAGAGTGGGAGAATCCCACGCTCATAAATTGCATGAAACAACTTTCCCTTCCCTTTTATGTCGTCTGAGCCCCCTCCCAGGGCAAATAAAAGGGAGTGATGGTTATAAGACAGGTCACAAGTCAGATTGACTTCTCTCTTGATTTCATTTTTCTCAAAGACTTTTGCCTAAGGAGACAGCATGGCCTGCCAATCCTCCCGCATCAGTTGGAAGAGTGGAACCAAGAACTTCAGTTCTTGCTCAGCTGTGGTACCTCGCCTAGGAGCTCGAGCAGGTGGCACTACCCTCTCCTATCAAGGGGGTAGCCCTGCAGGCCTGGGCTACAGAAAAATAGGGAGCTTTAGCAGCCGAAGCCTGGGGGTTGTGGGGTCCCCTCAAATGTCTTTAGGCTATGGACGCCCCCTGCGCAGTGGGGGCAGCTTTGGTTACCGACTTGGGGGTCTATGTGGGCCCAGTCCACCCTGTATCACAACTGTGACCATCAATGAGAGCCTTCTGACCCCTCTCAACTTGGATATCGATCCTAATGCCCAATGTGTGAAGCATGAGGAGAAAGAGCAGATCAAGTGTCTTAACAACAAATTTGCTGCCTTCATTGATAAGGTGAGTTTGGGTTCTGGGATCACCTGGGAGCCAGGAGGTTGGACAAATAGAGAACTCACACTTTAATTCTTTCTAATATCCCATTTCCCACATCGTGACATTTAAGTGGCAAACAATGAATTCTCACCTCTCATTTGACAGTACCATCGCTTCAAACTTAATTTCTCTATGGTGTTGATCACTATCCGCATTAATACTCTTAAAGAAAACAATAGGGATATCAAGATAAAAGACCTTTAATCAAAAACACTCAGTTCCTTTCTCCTTCCCTGTGACATGAAGTACCAGACAATTGAATGTGGGAGGAGAAAGATAGATGTTGTTACTCAGATTGGTACCATCCATCTAAGAAGTGATGCTGTAAACCCAAGCATGCAGATATTCATCCATCCATCCATTCATTCATTCATTCAACAAACATTTTAGTAAGCAGCCCATTTTTCAATACTCTTCTTTTGAGAAAAATTTAAAGTTTGAGCTGACCTAGAGAGACTAGGCATGCATACAAATAACGAAAATATGAAACAGAACATGTAAGAGGTAGGAAAAATTCACTCCAAGAAGTAGGGAGGAGCAAATCAGTTTTCTATTGCCTCATGAGCAGAATCCTTAGAAGGTTATTTTAGCATTTGTCATAAGGACTACTGAATGACCAAGTCACATATTTATCTATTGTAACCTGTATACTATAAATGAGTTATATTCCTGATTCCTTTGAGACTTGTAGCTCAACATTTCCTTTTTTGCTGTGGTGTGTCTGCGTGTGTGTGTGTTTTAGATCCTGGAAGTCTATCATCCAAGAGCACTGGTAAATATTTAAAAACCAGTTGAGGAACCTGAGGCTGGGATAGGGGAGGGGAAGTATTGCAACAAAATTCTAAATTTAATACATAATTAACATTCTATTTAGGATGATTAGTATAAATAATTTAGCATAAGAAAAGCATACTTTTCTGAAGTCTAAACAATATTTTAAGATGCCAACAAATCAAGTCTTGGTTTGTAGCATTCACCTTCTTATAAAGTGTAAGTGTTCACACTGAAAATTTAACAATTAGCTCTCATGAGCCGTTCAAGTTAGTTGTAACACACCCCTAGGCTTTTTGTCCCAGGCTGACCTTTGTTGGGGTGGGAAATCACAACCCTAAAGAATTTACAGCTACAAGTGGCCTTAGAGTTCATGTAGTTTAACATCTTCAATTTTTAAAGGTCAGGAAACAAGTGCAAAAGTTATGATCCTTCTCCAGCTCATTCATGATGAAAGTTAAGGGAACCAATATCTGAAACCAGGCCTTATGGCTTCAAGTATAGGTCTTTGTTCTAGTCTAGGTCTTTAGCATAGCGTAAGGATGGGAACTTCTTTTCTGCCAAAGGCAGAACATCATTTATAACATCATTCACTGGTCATACAAAATTATCAACTTAAAAATAAGTCTGCTATATTTAGGCAAACATTTAACTAATTCACTTCTAAAAAACTCCTGGATTTCAAGTCCTGCCTGTGGTTGCTGGACTGAATGTGGATCTTATATGATCCACAGTCAGGACATTCCCCACCCTGGCATAGGAAGCCTAGATGAGGATATATGTCTTTACAGAACTGGAAGCAGGGGGATTGATCTGTCTGCATTTAATCCAGAGGGACATAGTTCATGAAGCCCCTATTCTAATTAATCATGGGTGGGAGAGGTGTGGGGGAGCCCAGCATCTTCTTGCAGCAATCCAACTATAAGAAGAATCATGGTTTGCATCTGTTATATTGCCTGTATTTAAAAGAGAAAGTATTGAAGGGCATTTGGTTCATCCTTCTTCCAGGTAGCACCAGGGAAGAAGTTCAGGGAATTGACCAGTTTCTAGAAAACTAAATATTATAGTTAGAAGGATTCTTGGAGACCATTTAGGCCAAAATTTCTCATTTATAGATACAGAAACTGAAAATCAGGGTGTTAAGGTGTCAGGGCTAAAATAGCCAACTATATTACAGGCTCTCTCATGATGTCTTTTTCTCTCTGGTGCAGGTTCGGTTCTTGGAGCAGCAGAACAAGCTTCTGGAGACCAAATGGAACTTCTACCAGAACCAGAAATGCTGCCAGAGCAACATGGAACCTGTGTTCAATGGCTACATTGAGACCCTGAAGCGGGAGCTGGAGTGTGTGGAGGCTGACAGTGGGCGTTTATCCTCTGAGCTCAATCACATGCAAGAGGTGTTGGAGGGCTACAAGAAGAAGTGAGTCTTGGGTTGGGAAGAAACCAAGAGGCTTTCATGAAACATAAATCAGGTTTTGTTCATATATGGATCTGTGAAGATCCAGATCATTGACTCCAAATCACAACTTTCTGATATTTTTTTAAGTCTAAATCCATGTAGAACATAAAGGGTCCTACCAGTTCAGCTCTATTTTGACCTCCATTATTAATAGAATCTTATTTTGAGTATTTGGGGGAAATCCAGAAGAGTACATGATCCTTCTTTGAGGATATGATAGTCAGACAGAGGATATGACACAGCTACAAACAATGTAGAATGATACTATAAATTATGCTTAGTTGTAGGTTTATTAATCCTGAAAAGCACTTGATATTTAACTACTGTAGGTTAATTTTCTTGATTAAACAAGTAGAATCAATGGAAAATTCCAAAGAGAGGTGATTTGATAATGATCTAATTAATTTAATCAATGCACATAAAAATAGTTTGTTCTTTCCTTCCTTTCATGCCTCTGTCCTCTCTTCCTTCCCTCCCTCCCACATTCCCTTCCTTCTCTCCCTTCTTTTTCCCCTCCTTCCCTTCCTTCCTTTTTTTCTTTCCCTCCTTTCTTCCTCAGATCTTCTTGGCATCAGTCCTAGGACACTATCCATCGTAGCACCTAGATGCTTTTAGAGAGCTTGAAGAATTGAGTATTTGGTATTATTACACCTAAATATAATTCCTAAATTTTTATGGACTTATTTTATGACCAGAAAATTGTAGATAATAGTTTGGTTTGTGATGAGGCTCTTGTTCTAATACAGTTTGTTGTTTGAATTTTTCAGGATATTTTGAGATTAGTATAGGAATTTATCATTGCATGAAAGATAATGAACTTATAAAGCACAATTCTTGCCATCAAATCATTTCTTATTAGGTACAGTTGCTGCTGTTGTTGGGTCATTTTGGTTGTGTCAGACACTTCATGACCCCGTTGGGATTTTCTTGGTAAAGATACTAGAGTGATTTGCATTTCCTTCTCCAAGTCATTGTACAGATGAAGAAACTGAGGCAAACAGGGTGAAGTGACTTGCCCAGAGTCACATAGCTAGTAAGTGTCTGAAGCCATATTTGAAAATGAAAATGAATCTTCCTAACTCCAGGCCCAGTATTCTCATCTACTGCATCACCTAACTGCCCATTCTAGATATTATTAGATAGCTGGAAATAGTTTTTCAGTCTGCAGTCTTACATTACACAGTTCTACCATAATCTTGCATAATTTATATTGATTGATAAGTCCAGGTTCTTTGGAGAAGACAATCTAGTCCTGAATTATTACCTCTACAAAGTCTTCCACTTCCACAAAGAATTCTACATGATTTAGTCATTATACTTCTTTGTCAATATATTGTGGGCTGAGTTCATGAAGATGTCACCCAGGAAGGACCTTTTGATTCTATTCTTGGATCTTAGCTGTTTCTTAGACTTCAGCCCAGAGGTAAAATACATTCAGTAACATTAGATAAATTCAAAGACGTGTACCTGTTATCAGTCTTTATTATTTTTCAATGAGATAGTGTTTCCTTTTTCCAAAAGTATTTCTGTAGTTTTTGACCTGTTTATTATATGGTCTGAGAATGTCTGACAATCCTTATTCCTTTTTTGATGAGATAGTATTAATTTTTCTAAGGCCACCTTAGGTTAATGGAGCCTGTGTTTCATTAATATTGTATTTTGTAAAGACACTTTTCAAATATACCATGATCCATTCTACACTTCTGGGAATACAAGACTGGTATTACATAAATGTTTATTGCTTTAAAGGTTTTTTTTTTTTTTATAAATTGAGCTTTGCTTTCAGTATGTCAATATGTCTGAACCATATTGAATCATAGTTTCTCTTTGATAATTTTATGCTTTTATTTAAAATTAGAAAAAGGTATTTGTTGATATTATTTTTCTCCATCAGCTTAATATGATCTCTGTATTCAATCTTAAAAGTGTCAGTTTCCATTTTCCTTATCTTATATTAAGACTTTTATCCTTATTGAGTCCAAGATTTTAATGAAGAGAGTTTAAATAAGATGAAGTGACTGTTTAATGTGTTTTGCAGTAGAGTCATGTAATGATGCCATTCATGTTCATCTACTGATTAATAACATGTTTTGGTTAGGCCGCTAATTTGGATTTAAGATTAGGCAAAACCATAATGGGCTTAAACCATCTTTCTAAAAAAATGCTACATTTTATTGTAGTTAATTTTCTTTTCAGGTCTGCATTCTCTTCTATCCATTCCTCAAGTGTCTGCTCAAGAAAAGTAAACAATAACTAACCCTGTTATAAACATGTTTAGCAAGCAAAATAAATTTCTAGTTTCCATGCCAGGTCTATGTATACACAATGCATGTGTGTATACATACAGTCTATATGTATAATATACATATTTGGTTATATCTATAGTTTATATATATATGATGCTATATATACTATATATAGATTTTTATATGTATATGTGTAAGTCTTGATCTGTTATTTGATCTTGATATTGTACTGGTGGCATGATTTGAATAGAAAAAGGTTTTTCATATGGAGTTCAAATAACTTAGAATTCACACTCTGCTTAAGTCTGTTTTATAAATTTTTACTACATGAATAAGCCATGCATGTGGAACAAAGTCAAACATTTGTGATAATCAACAAAGTCAGTATAAATGTTATGGTGCCCTAGGGCAGGTGTTCAATAATTACTGAGTGCTATAAATAATTTGTTCTTTGTTCTGTTCTTTATACACACACCCAAACCCAGGGTTTTAGAGCTCAATTATTTTGCTTCTCAAATGAACAATAGATTAATTTTTTGTATGTAAATATTCATTTACATACACTCATACATATATACATATGCATATATATTTAATGAAACAATCTGTGAATGTTTTATATAAAGCATATAACACAAAATTGACTTATTTTGGGAGGAAACTGTGTTCATCTAACATATATGTGATACCCTGAAGAAAGATATGTATAAAATGGTGTGCTAGTTTAATTCATGTACAATTGTGAAGCATTTGAGGTGATATATATGGATCATAACTGCTCCTGCTGCATTAGAAACTAGAATTGTAGTTAATTTGTAGTTAATAATTGTAGTTAATTGTAGTTAATAATTGTTCTTTGTCATTCATTATATTAATGGTGCTCAAGTTTCATATTTTTTTCATTTGATCTAAACTGGGTTCTTGATTGGACTTCTTGCAGCTCTGTAGATGACTGAAAATGTTCCACATTACTGGTATTATCATCACCATTATTATTAGGAATGTATCTCTCTGGGGAGCACCATCTCTATAATGAAGACCTGCCACTATTCTCTAATTTATAGTGTTAAATATAGATAAAGATAAATAAAGTACAGAGTGTTGCTTAGGGGACCATTTAGAGGTTAAAAGACTTGCCTCAGCACATAGTTAATGCATTTTCAAAGGGAGGACTTTAATGTAGGTCTTCTTTCCCCCAGGGCCAATACTCTATCCATTAGGCTAATTTGTTTTTCCAAGAGACAGGAATAGGGACTAGACTTGCGATTTCATAGTATAGGGGGCAAAACCCTAGAGAAGGAACGTCCCTCTACCAATGTGGATTAGTTTTAGAGGATTATCTGTAGCACTGAGAGATTAAGTGACTTGTCCACCATCACACTGGTGCCAGTAACTTGAAACTAGAGCTTTTAACTCTATCCACTAGATCAGTGTTGAAAAATATCAAATAGAAACAGATCCCAGCTGGCCACACATTGACTTAGAAAACCAAAAATGAACATCATCTATGTAATAGTATATTTTTATTTGTTTTGTTAAAAATTTTTCAATTATATTTTAATCTGTCTTAAGTATTTTGTGGGTCTCATATAGTCTTTAGGCTATTTAGTTTGATCCCTCTGGTCTAGATCACATTGCTATCTCTGTTATAATTGTTAATGGGGAATACAAGATTTTCTGAATTACTACTAATTTTCCCTCACATTGTGTCATAAAGATATTCCTGAGTATCCAGCTCTCACATTGACTGGAACTTGGGGAGATGATTCAGTTAATTAGATACCAGCAGACTCTGATAATTCACAAAATCTGAATTTGAAAATTGGTAGGGGTCTTAGTTGTCATCTTTTCCAACCTATATATCCAAGACCTCCTCATCATACCATGCCCAGTGAATAGTCGCCAAACCTCTATCTGAAGATCTCCCATGAAGAGGAAATCCACCATCTCTTTGGGAGTCTGTTGAATTTTTTGAAAGGTCAAATAGTTAGAAAGCTTTTGAAAACTTTATTCACTACTCCTGCTGTTTCCTTCTAGGACAACATAAATCATACAATCTCTCTATGATAAATACTTAAAGGCAGTCATTTTGTCCCCCCGCCCCCGAGTCTCTTCTTTTCCAGGTTAAACATACCAGATACTTCAACTTATCCATATGTTATGACTCGAGGTCTTTCATTATCTTAGTTATACCTCTCAGCATATGCCTTTCCTAAATTATCATGCTTAGAAATCAAATGTATTCCAGTGGAGATCTGAAAAGTACAGAGTACAGTGAGACTATCTATCACCTCCTCTTAATATTTATTGTTATTCAGTTGTTTAGTCATATCTGACTCTTTATGACCCTATCCATAGACCATAATATGTCAATATTGTCCCTAAAGTTTTCTTGGCAAAGATATTGGAATGTTTTGCCATTTCTTCTCCAGTGGATTAAGGCAAACAGAATCACACAACTAATAGTGTTTGAGGCCATATTTGAACTCAGGTCTTCCTGTTGGCAGGTCCAGTGCTCTATACACTGAGCCACCTGTCTCCTTTTTTTTTAAATTTTACAATTCCCCCCACCCCATCTCACTTCCCTCTCCCCATCCCTCACAGAAGGCAGTCTGATAGTCTTTACATTGTTTCCATGCTATACATTGATCAAAATTGAATGTGTTGAGAAAGAAATCATATTCTTAAGGAAAAAATATATAAGAGATAGCAAAATTACATAAAATTCTTTTTTTATTTTAGGTTTTTGCTAGGCAATGGGGTTAAGTGGCTTGCCCAAGGCCAAACAACTAGGTAATTATTAAATGTCTGAGGCCGGATTTGAATTAAGGTACTCCTGACTCCAGGGTTGGTGCTCTATCCACTGTGCCACCTAGCTGTTCATAAGATACCTTTTTAAAAAAAAAATTAAATTAAAGTTATAGTCTTTGGTCTTTCTTTAAGCTCCACAATAGATGGTATTCTCCATTGCAGATACCTTAAAATTGTCCTTGATTGTTACACTGATAAAATGAGCAAGTCCACTAAGGTTGATCATCAACCCCATGTAGCTGTTAGGGTGTACAGTGTTCTTCTGGTTTTGCTCATCTCACTCAGTATCAGTTCATGTAAATCCCTCCAGGCTTCTCTGAGTCCCCCCTCCATTTTCTAATAGAACAATAGTGTTACATAGCATACATATGCCACAATTTGTTCAGCCATTCCCCAGTTGATAGACATTCACTCAATTTCCAATTATTTGCAACCCACAAACATGGCTGCTAGGAATATTTTTGTACAACTGATGTTTTTACCCTTTTTCATGATCTCTTCAGGGTATAGACCTAGTAGTGTTATTGTTGGATCAAAGGATATGCCTAATTGTCTCTCTTTTTTTTAAAGATTTTATTTATTTTGAGTTTTACAATTTCCTGCCTAATCTTACTTCCCTTCCCCCACCCCCCACAGAAGTCAATTTATATTGTATCCATGGTATACATTGATCCAAATTGAATGTGATGAGAGAGAAATCATATCCTTAAGGAAGAAACATAAAGTATAAGAGATAGCAATATCAGACAATAAGATATCAGGGTTTTTTTTCCCCTAAATTAAAGGGAATAGTCCTTGGTCTTTGTTCAAATTCCACAGTTCTTTCTCTGGATACAGATGGCATATAGTCCCAAATTATCCCTGACTGTTGCACTGATGGAATGAGTACGTCCATCAAGGTTGATCATCACCCCCATGTTGCTGTTAGGGTATACAGTGTTTTTCTGGTTCTGCTCATCTCACTCAGCATCAGTTCATGCAAATGCCTCCAGGCTTCCCTGAATTCCCATGCCTCCTGGTTTCTAATAGAACAATACTAACTCTCTCTTAATATTAGTTTTGCTTTGGGGCCTGCTACATCATATTGTTGATTTATTTTGAGCTTGCAATCCACTAAAACTTCCTTAGATTTTTATTAAAACAAGTACTATCTAACCATGTCTTTCTTTAATCTTGTATTTATGAACTTGGCTTTTAGTTCCCATGTCCCCAAGACTTTACATTTATTTCTAGTGAATTTCTCTTTATTAGATTACATCTAAATATCTCACCCTGATCTGTTTCCCAAATTCCTCATCCATATCTTTTTCTGTGGTCTACTTCAATTACAAAATTACTTTTAGCTTACACTTTGGATCCTGGATCCAAATATACCCAGTGTGTTAGCCATCTTACCTAATTTGATGAACACTCTATATTTCATAGTTTTTCTATTCTCTTCTCCAATTAATTGTTCACTTCTACATCTCTTGCCATTAATAACCAGTAGTGAAAAAAATCCAACTGATGGCCCTGTGGATTTTATTTTCTTGCCCGAGGCTTCAATATTGTGGGCATCATTTTTAGGTTCTTTCTGGTTGGCATCACTCATTCCTTCAAGAATCACCAGAAGTGAGGAGTTAGTATTCATTTAATTAGTCATAGAATAGCTTCTGTCATGTCTTAGATATGAGAGCTCTGGACTTGGTGTCAATTCAAATTCAACTTCAGACACTTAGATGCTGTGTGACTGTGGGCAAATCATTTAAACTTCTGCTTGCCTCAGTTTCCTCAACTATAGAATGGGTACAGTAATAGCACTTAACTCTCAGGGTTGTTGGCTCAATACAATGAAGTAATATTTGCAAAATGCTTTGAAAGTACTATATAAGTGCTATTATTATTATGATTATGATTATTACTATTACTATTTTTGCTATTACTGTTATTATTGTTGCTATTACTGTTTCTTCATTCTTCTACTCTAGATTCCCTTCCCTAATTCTTCTGAATTCTCTTGAATCTTTTTATGTCCTGCTTGATTGTGCTTAATCTTTTCAGCATGAAAGTAGAAACTGGACCTGTGTTTGGAAATTATTCTTCAAATTTTCCTCAAGTTGAACCCAGCTTTGCTCAAAATTTTCTTTATAAAAGCAATCCCTGGTCTAGAAACAATATTTTCTTATTATTATTTAGCTTATTTTTTCTCTCCTTTTTTCATAACCTTATCCTATAGAAGTCCAAATTAGAATTCTACCCAATATGGAATTTTCTCCTTAAATGGGCCCAGGGATATGAATCTTTGATCTGGTCTCCTTTGGGGTGTTTAGATCACTTTATTGCTTTTCATCCTTGTCCCCACTGTCAGGATTGGGAAAGATAGAATTCAAGAATTAAAGTTTTATAGCAGCAGTCAAAATTACTCAGGATATCCATATCTGCTGAGGAATCTGTGTGTTTCCATGTCACCTGGAGAGAGTTAACCTCAAATTCACCTACATGTTTTGAGAGAAAAGGCAACAGATTCAGGGTGGGAAGATATCTCCAGAACAATATAGACCCATCTCTATTATGTTAGAGCACAAAGAGGGAATTGAGAGAGAAAAAGGTTTGTTGGAGCAGGGTTTCATAGATTTTTAAGATATGAAAGACATCTTGAAGGTCATATAAATTAATCCTCTCATTTTACAGAAGTGGATGGTGAGATTCAGAGATGGCCCATACTCCATTTAGCAGCAGAGATGTGATGCAAAACTTCTGACTCCCAGTTTGATCTTTTCACTCAATTTTTGGCATTTAAAATTTGTGAAAATGGAAGCCACATGAGGCTTAACCTAGTCTTTGAATTTTGAGGCAAGCTGGCCTGAAAAAGTCCTAGGTTTTTCCATCTCTTTTGCTTTCTCTAACCACAGGTATGAAGAGGAGGTAGCCCTCCGAGCTACAGCTGAAAATGAATTTGTGATCCTGAAGAAGGTGAGTGACTCTTCCTTCATTCAGTGGGACTAAATTTCATTGCAAAGAGAAATTTGAGGTCAGAGTGTAATTTGATTGTCACCCTACATACAGTGTTATTTGCAAATATTTGAATTCACTAGTTAATATTATTCAGATTGACTCAGGGCAAAATGAATAAAACAGAGGAGATCTTGTCTCTCCCTTGACTTCCATGTGTCCATTTAGGACCTCAGGTTTTCTCTGTTTACTGAGCACTGAAAATCACTGATTTCATTCTTAATATTTTTATGGGCAAAACTGGGTGAACAGCTGACATTTTCCTCTTTCACTTTATTATGAGTTTATGTAGATACAGGTTATCCAAGACAATACTAGTGTATATTCTGGGCAGTTAGATGACAGAGTGGGTAGAGTGCTGGCCCTGAAATCAGGAGGACCCAATTTAAATCCAGCCTCAAATACATAATGCTGTGTGTGATCTTGGGCAAATCATTTAACTGGTTTTTTTTGTTTGTTTGTTGTTTTTTGCAAGGCAATGGGGTTAAGTGACTTGCCCAAGGTCACACAGCTAGGCAATTAAGTGTCTGAAGCCACATTCAAACTCAGGTACTCCTGATTCCAGGACTGGTGCTCTACCCATGGCACCACCTAGCTACCCAAATCACTTAACTCTGATAGCCTCATACTCAGTGCTATCTCCAATTGTCCTGATTCATATCTGGCTATTGGACTCAGATGACTCTGAAAGAGAACGTGAAACTGGTGACTTGGCATAGCACCTCCTCCTTCAAATTCAATTCATGTGCATTTCGTGGCATCACTTCTCTGATGTCATGGTCTTCTTCAAGAATGAAGAATAAACATTATCATAGTCTGTATTCTCCTTTATTCATAACTCTATAACCTACAACCCTCACTAATTGCCATCTAAGATGTCTTTTGAAGAACTTATGATAGTCACCTTTCCATAATATCAGACTTGCCCCTGTGTCAAACTTAGAGCATAAACTCTGTGCATAAATTTAGTTAAAATTAGCCATCTCCATTAAATGATTGTCATGGAATAGAGAGTCAGGGAAAGTTGAGTAAAAAAAGAAGTTGTTTGGTTAGGAATCTTTACTTGATCAGCATGAGATGGTTGTCTGCACAAAAGCATGGATTTACAATGAGTTGTTCACTCTTGAATAACAAATGAGCAACTAATTAGATTTTGCAAGGCAGCAGCTGTACCTCTCTAGGATATTAGGAAAACAGTTGCCACCAGCCATCAAACTCTCAAAGTCCTAATGAGTAAGGTCTCACCTCTCATCATCAGTGACTCAACCTAGCAGAGAAGCTACAATGGGTATTGTTGAACAGTGGGTTCAGTTTGACCTGATGAAATTACAGAGCAGAGAATCCATATTCGACTGGGGATAGTGAGGTTAGTGTGATGGCCTGACTTTTATTTCTAGCTCTGGAACTTTCCTTGGTTAATCCATTTCTCCTTGAAAGATTTCTAATCTATAAAATGAGAAGATTAGACTCCACAATCTCTACAAAGGATTTAGAACTTAAAAGGATCTCAGACAGCCCAACCCTCTCATTTGATAGAGGAGAAAATTGAGGCCCTTGGAGACTGACTGACCCAAGATCAGAATGGTAATAAGCATAAGAACAGGAACCAAAGCCCAGGTTTCCTGATTATAAGTTCCAATGCTTTCCAGAGATCTCTTTCACTTCCAACACCTGTATCATTAAAAAAAAAATAATAGCAGTGAGATGGGACCAATGGGTGGAAAGACCTTGAAGGTGGGCCTCAGGAATTTATATAAAATATTCTAAGGAAGAGAATCCAAATTAGTTATACAGGACATAAGAAGGAAAATATTATCTGTATCCGGAGAAAGAATTGACAAAAAGAAGAATGAGTTTTACATATATACACAAACATATTTATTAGGCAACTACCACTAGGAAGAGGGGGAAAAAAATGGAAAAAAAAGAAATTTACATGCAAGTTTACATGCAAGTTCATGTAGTTTCATGTGCAATCATCTTTTAAAATTGTTATGAAAATGCTTAATAATTTTTAAAAAGAATCTGTTTTTGAGCAAAGGATGAGCATTGTATATAGAAGCTGACCCTAAGAATTCATTTTTCTACACATATGAAGGGAGAAAGAAGCAGATGTTCAGTGGGAAGGCTATTGCCGTCATCTGGGTGGGAACTTATAGGAGTGTGGACCATGGTGGTATTTCTGGGAATCAGAAGGAAAGATGAAAAGTAAGACATATGTAAGAGAAAGAATAATGATTCCCTCTATTCTCTGTCCCAAGGATGTAGACTGTGCTTACCTCCGGAGAACAGACCTGGAAGCAAACACTGAGACTCTGGTGGATGAGATTAGCTTCCTTCGAGATCTATTTGATGAGGTAAAACAAACTTTGTATTAAGAGAGATAACAAAGAGGAACCTAGTGAAGGCATAATAAGTCCCATGGGTTCCTGTTTTATAGACAGTTTATAGACAGTTATAGGTCCTAAATCATCTCAAGCCTTAACATTACTTGATGATGAGAAGTTCCTTTGTAGGTCTCACTTGAAACCCTTCTGCAAATACACAGCATATTTTTCTGGTTTGTTTCTTCACACACGTGCGACATGACTTGTCTCCTTTGATCTTTAGGACAATTCTGAATGCTGGCATTAAGGTTCCATCTACACAGCACAATGTGTGCCCATAACAGGAGAATATGGACTTTGGGCAATTAACTTGTTGAATATTGAAGTAGAGACACAACAAAATAGCAAATTCCAGACCTCAGATCTAGCCAGTGACTGATTCAGTCATAGATAGCCACCTGGAATTGTCCAAGCACAGAGGAAGATGCTTCACTTGTTCTGTCTGCCTGAAGCAGGGGACAAATTCTTATCTAATTTTAATTTAGCCCTTAGCCATGAGAATATGACCCAAATATCTCTTTAGCCAGCTCTTCCCAAGGTTGTCTGATGTTTTAAGGCTTACTTGCCAAAAGCTTAGGGTTTGGAACTTGTCTTTCACACCCCATTGTGCATCACATGAAAGTTTAGCTGTTGAGAAGGGGGTAGATGAGAAGATGCAAGTAAAGAGTAATGACCATCCACTCTTGTAGGAGATTCAAATGCTCCAATCACAAATCTCAGATACGTCGGTCGTGGTGAAGATGGACAACAGTCGGGAGCTCAACATGGGCTCAGTTGTTGCTGAGATCAAAGCGCAGTATGATGATATCGCCAGCCGTAGCCGGGCTGAGGCTGAGTCTTGGTACCAAAACAAGGTTAGAGGGTCCATCTACCTGCCTTGTCTCCAGGAAACTGTAGTGGGAAGGAGTCTGGGGAGATTTTGAGCAAGAGATGGAATGGGGTGGAACTTTTATTGGATTGCATCAAATCTATATGTAGCATCAGTCATTCCAGAATCAGGACAGGTTGTGTTCAATGTCATTTGAGAAGATGCAAGTTTGCAAGGTTGTATATACAGCACCCTTAAGTTCCTTCATTGGAAGAAGGAGATCAAAGAGATCCTTCTCTTGATTCTCCATGTTTAAAGAAGAGCAGTGTACTAGCTCAATACAAAATTTACTGTTAGACCCATGTTTTCTAGTGCCATTGCAAAGAAGCTGGGTTGAATGGACATGTCCAAATCTTTTTGGTGGCTTCAATGGGCAAGGACCTTTGGGGATAGGTGAAAGGACACAGATTCTGTGTCCTGATGACCTGGATTGCAATCATTGAATGTCATAATGTGTCTTTAGGATGCCACTTCTTTCTTGGCCTCAGTTATTCTACCCTGTAATTTGAATTATAAGGTTCCATATATCTTTAGAAATCTGTAATTCTGTTTGATTTTGCAGTGTGAGGAGATGAAGGCCACTGTGAATCGGCAGGGAGAGAATCTTCGGAGAACCAAGGAGGAGATCAATGAATTGAATCGCATGATCCAGAGGCTGACAGCAGAGGTGCAGAATGCCAAACAACAGGTCAGAGAGGGAAAGTACAGAGGGCAGGGGAGATGGGTGGGGCAGCAAGGGGTGGTTTGCTCCATCAGCTCTCCTCCCTTACATCTTTTGATCTATTCAGGTCAAAGAATGACCCTTCAATGCCAGTGTGCTGGCAAGGCTGGCTTCCCCTGTTCCCCAACGAGGTGTAGCTATGTTCCCATTATCCCTCGTTGGTCAGAACATGCTCAGAAACAGACAAAAATGACTTTAGTTCTCTTCTCCTTTCTTCTCATAGCGCTGCAAGCTGGAGACTGCAGTGTCAGAGTCAGAAGAACAGGGTGAAGCAGCTCTTAATGATGCCAAATGCAAGCTGGCAGAGTTGGAGGAGGCACTGCAGAAAGCCAAACAGGACATGGCCTGCCAGCTGCGGGAGTACCAGGAACTGATGAATGTCAAACTGGGGTTGGATGTGGAAATTGCCACCTATAGAAAACTGCTGGAAGGAGAGGAGAGCAGGTGAGCAAGGGCAGGCAAGGGTAGGTTGGGCAAGGGACACCCAGCAGTTCTTCTCAGTGATGGAATCCTAGAATGTCAGAGCTGGAAGGGATATCAAAAGGTGAAATTGTATAACTTGCCCAAGGTCTCACAAGTCTTCTTATGGAATCCTAGAGCTAGAAAGGATTAAAGTGTGATCTAAGGTCATACAGTCCTCTTTAGGGATGATATCCTAGAATGTCAAAGCTAGAAGGGACCTCAGGGGTCAGAGGAATTTGACCAAGATTATACAATTCTTCTTGGGGATGGAATCCTAGAACTGGAGGAACTTCAGCAGTAGAAGTGACTTGACTAAGGTCACACAATTCTTCTCAAAGATGGAATTCTAGTAGATAAAAGCTAGAAGGATCTCAGAATTGTAAGTGACTTCCCCAGAGTCATACAGTTCTTTTCAGAGATGATATCCTACAATGTCAAAGCTAGAAGGGATTTCAAGGTCAAGAATGATTTGACCAAGTTTCACAATTCTTCTCAGGAATGGAATCTTAGAACTGGAAGGAACTTCAGCAGGTGGAAGTGACTTGACTAAGGTCATACATTTTTTCTCAAAGATGGAATTCTAGCATGTCACAGCTAGAAGGGGCCTTAGGGGAAGGAGTGAACTTCTCAAGGTTACCCAATTCTCCTTAGGAATGGATTTATAGAACAATAAAGCTGAAAAGGACCTCAGAGATAATCTAGTCTAATCACTTCATTTCATAAAGGAAAAAATGGAAGCCCAGGAGGAAAGAAGCTGCATAGCTAGCTAATGGCAGATGTCCTTACTACTCTCCAGTTCTTCAATGTTTTTTTTCTGAGAAATGAGATATTTATAAATAATATTTATGCATAGAAACCATATAATAAATGTTTATTTCCTTTCTTCCTTTCTCACACACTCTTTCAAGAATCCCAGAACCCCCCTTGCTATATAAAAGAAACTGAGTCCCAGAGAGGGGAATTTACTCGTCCAAAGTCACAAGGTTAATAAGCAGGAAACCAGAATTGGAATTCAAGCCTACCCTGGTCAATGATGCTTTTCTATCAGTCTGCATCAGCTAACATTCTTCACCATTATCCCTCACTCCCCCCAACTAAAACATGAGAATAGAGAACCCCCAACATGGGAACTTCTTCCAATGAAGTTAGAGGTAGGGATTTGAACTCAGGACTTCCTGATTCCAAGACTGACCTTCTCTACCCATCCTACCACATTGCCTAAGAGCTTAAATTAACTGGAACTTTGTTACTCTCAAATGAATGTAGCCACCCTTGTACTCAAATAACGGAAACAGAGTAGAGCAGGGTAGGTTCACAGCTGGAGGAAGACTGAGTGCATTTAAATTTGTGGACTTTATCCAAGCTAATTTCTTGACTTTCCCAGGTCCAGGAAACCCTAAACTATGACACCAATTGCACCCAAGAAATGTTTCTTATATATTTGCTCCCCCATTGAAATAGGATTCAGTCTACCCATCCATCTTCACATTCTCTATCCTCCAACTTCTCCCCATTGAGAACTAGAATGAGAAGAGTCCTCAGATAGAAGAAGGGATAGGGGTCATGCCCTCCTGAAGTTCCCAGATGAATGTGGGGAAGGAAAGTGAATAAACATTTATTATTACCTACTATGTTCCAGATCTAAGCAATTTTGTGCTTAGTTTGTAAGCAATTGTAAGCAATTTTACAAATATTATCTCATTTGATTCTCACAACAATCCTCCAAAGTAGGTGCTATTATTATTCCCATTTTACAGTTGAGGAAACCAAGGCAAATAAGTTTAAGTGATTTGCCTAGTGAGATTAGTAAGCCACTGGTTGCCTTCTTAGGTGACAAGCTGCACAACAGGAAACTGAACAGACTTAGGGGCAATAAAATAAATAAAATGAAACCAAGCTTGTATCAATACAGATGAACCTTTATTATTTGAACTTGAAAAACTCTTACAAAGGAATTTCTAAAACAGGGAACATTTTTAGCCACATGGGTCAGTAAAAGAAGCATTAATTAATACTTCTTAAGCTTAGGGAAGTAGAGATCAAGGGCCTTAGAGGTAAACAAAAATTTTAGAGATCATCTCATTCAACTTCATTTTATGAATGAGGAAACTGAGGCTGAGAAAGGTGATGCAACTTGCTCAAGGTCACAGTATTTGAACCCAGGTCCTAAAACTCCAAATCTTACCAAGTTCACAATGATGGCTCTTTTTAGCATACTGGCTTAACTCTTGACCTCTAGGGAGTTATTCAACTACTCTGAGTTTCTTCTTCCTCTTCTGTGAAAGAAGAGGACTGGAAAAAAAAAGATCCATTCCTTTCTGGCCACAAGCCCCATCACACTGTTTTGGAAACATTGAGTCCCTCCAGGGTGGGCTTGTTCTTCTTCATTTCCTGCAGTGTATTTCAGACGATCCTTACTTCTACTGCAGCTCCCCCTGCCCACTGGGTTCCCATCACCCCCTTTCATTTCTCATGCAGGGTTTCCATCTCACTTTGCTCACTTCTATACCCCATTCTTTGCAGCAGCTATTGCATCCTGCCCCAGATGGATCCCTAGGATGGAGAAGGGTGTAGAGGAGGAGAGAGCAACCCCTGTTCTCTTACACAAAGCTTCAGAGAAGGGGGTTTATTAGCAACCCTGTAAGTTTACCCAGCTAAGACTTGGTTAGCATTTTTCCTTTAGACAAAGTTTTCTTAACTCTTCTTGTGTATCCCTTGTCAGTCTGGTGAATTCTATAGACCCCCATTTACAATGATTTTTTTTTAAAAAAAATCCACAATTAAAGAAAATATTTAATTTCAATTAAAGGTTAGTGAAATAAAGCTGTAATTTCTCTCTCCTCTATCAATCCCCCCACAAGCAAATGCACAGCTCCATGGCCTGGTGGTATCCTACTAGACTTCTGCCACACCCCCTTGGGGTCTATGGACTCCAGGTTTTTAAAAGTCCCTGCTTTACAACTTTAAGAAGGAAGAATGGAATCATCAATTAAGTACCTACTACATGAATGACACTATGTTAAGTACTTTATAAATATTTACATTTATGATATATTATATCATTACATTAATATTGTAATATATTATAATTTGTTATAATATATTATATCATATAAAATTGTATTATAATATAAATATAAACATGAATATGTTATATTATATCATATATTATATACCATCATTATATCATATAATATATAGCATATATTATATATATAATATATAGCATGTATTATATATAAATATATATAGCATATATTATATGATATAATGATGGTATAAGATAAAATATTATATCATATCATATATCACATAATATATCATTATATAATATAAATAAAATAATAAATGATATATATGACATGACATACAATTCATTTTATAATTTATATAACCACATGATATATAATAAAATATAATTTATTATATAGCCATGCTATTTAATTCTATAATAAATTCTAGAATATAATCTATTGTGTTAATATTATATATTGACAAACATAAATATTTTTAAATATCAAATGAGATGCATTTGATACTTACAATAAACCTAAGAGGTAGGTTATCACCTCATAATCCTCATTTTACAGTGATTAACCAAGGGTCACAAAGCTATTAAATCAGGTCACCATAGCTAGTCAGGTTTATCCTTTCTCCATAACCTGTGCCCCATCCACTGATCCACCTAGCTATCCAAGAAAAATGCTTTGCATTCACATCAAGCTGTATTTTCTTCCTCCCTTTTTCTTAATCTTTTTTCCCCCACAGACTTTTCTTATAAAATATTGAATGAGCATCTGGAGTTGGGACTTTGGAAGATTTGTCCATGACCACACAGGCAATAAATAACAGAGCCAGAATTTAGATATAGGTCCTCCGATTCTGCATCTTGTGCTTTCCCAGTATACTACTCTCTACTCCAATGCTCTCCATTTTGAAGAAACTGAAGCCTAGAGGAAAAAAAAAATCATTTAAATCACAAAAGCTTTGCATAGGTCTCCCCAAACCTTACTGATAGGATGAAAATTTCTTGAAGGCAGAGTCTGTTTTTCATTTTTGTTCCTGTATCCCTGTCCCTTAATATAGTGCTTTGGTAGTCAATGATCATAAGTAAATGCTTCTTGAATTGAGTTGCTGACAAGCTGTTGGGTGAGGCAACCCTCTAATGTCTTCTGTGCCACCCTTATTGCTCCTTGTCTGTTAAAATGTCAAAGGAAAATATGGCAATGGAGTCCAACCACTTCCCTGGGGATAGATATCCAGTCAACTTTTCTCTCTCTTGCCCAAAACTAAATTCAAGGCTTAAAAAAGAGAAGCAGAGAATGTCTCTGCCATTAAAAAAACTGGAGGATTCCATCTCTAACCTTTTTTCTTTCTCCTTTTTTGGACAGGTTGTGTGAGGGTATTGGCTCAGTCAACATATGTAAGTATTTCACATGCCTTCCCATCTTGTGATAGTGTTTTAAATGGGGCCATGTCTATAGAGTCATCCAAGCTTCATATCTATATGGCACAATGCCCGATGGGTTAGGGGAGAGGGAGAAGAAGAGGGGTGAGCTAGAGAGGAATCTCCAGTAATCTTGCTTCTAATTGATTCCAATTTCAGAGCTGAAAGACCCATTTCAATCATATTATCACAGATTCTACTCACCTGCTTGGTGCTGGGTCCTGGCACAATATACATGGATCCATGTGAGGTTTAGCAAACTTATACACATTTTCAAGAGAGTAGATGCTTCGTGTGAGGTTTTGACTGTGATACTTTGGGTTTCTGACACGAACTCCTGATTATTGAAGGGAATACACATTTTAACCCATAGCAAAGTTTTATTTCTACTGAATAATTTACACTTACAATTTACACCTATATTGTAGAGTCCCACTTCCTGGACTCTCTCACTCTTCCCCAGAGGAGTGTTGGAGGGGTGGGAGACAAGGAATACAAAGGAGACAAGTACTCCATCAAGATCTCCAAGTGCTCCATTTATTTACCAGAATAAAAGTGCTTAAATACCTTTTCAGTCTCTAATCCATTCCCACTCCCATGGTACTTAGCCAAACAAGGTTCTGATGCTCAAAGGCATCAAGTGATGATAATTTACAGTATTCCCAATACACAACAGTTCCCAACACTATATTAGATTACCTTAATTTACATGTGGGAATAATTTATACACACTCTGAAGCTTACAAATATTCTCTTATTTGAACCTCAAAAGGACTTTGTAAGGTTGAAATTATGTCATGTTATGATGCCCATTTTAGAAATGAAGTCATTGAGAATTTGACCTCAGGTCTTCCAGATTCCAAATCTAACTCTGCTGACTTTGACATACTGGATTTCTCTAACCATAGTCTCTTCCCTTCTATCTCTAATCCTTTCTCTGATATCATTCCAGGTTACCATTCACTAAGATCTGTCAATAAGAACACTGGTGTTATGATATAAGATAATATTGATATGATATGATAAAATGATCTAATTTAAAATCAGAGGCAGCTTTTATTTAATGATTGAAATATTGGTCTCAGAGTCAAGAAGATTTGGGTTCAATTCCAGTCAAAGATACATGCTAACTTCTACATGCTCTAGAGAATTCTCTAAGATTGCAAGTTGGTAGAGGTATTTCCTGATGTGAGAGTGTCTCCAGGTTCAGTGCTTATTAATATCAGATTATGCTGAATAGAATTGGGAAGCTCAATCTACTGTCCCCCAAATTAAGGAATTTCTCTCCCAAAACTGAGAAGTTACTTTGAGACCATTTGTTGTTTTGAACCATTAATGTTACCACTCATTGGGAAGAAATTTGATCATTGACTAGACATGTTGAGTCAAAACCTGATGTGAGGACTGAGAAATCTGATATTTTGTCCTTATCTACAGGTGTGAGCCGTTCTCAAGGTGGCATGGTCTGTGGAGATCTTTACCCCACTGTTGTCTCTCGAGGGACAGGGTCTGTGGGTGTCAGCACCAGTGCTGGTGGGCTCTGCTCCCCAACGGGGGGAGTTGGCTGCTCTAGTGCAAGGTCTGTCAGGTTTGCATAGGGAGGAACCTGATTTGGACAGAAGGGACTTGAAGAAAAGGGGACTTTGATTTTTTCAGATCAGCACATCTGTTTCAAAACACCCCAACCAAGCACCCTCCATTATCTCTCCAGTGCTAAGCACAATGGAAAGCCATGGCTTTGGAGTCAGAGTACTGTCCTCAAAATCCCCCTGCAATGTTTACACCTTGGGCATAGCATTATAGCTATTATTTAAATCACTTCACCTCCTTGGGGGATAGTTTCTTCAACTGTAAGAGGAGGGGGTGAAATTCAATGGCCTTTGAGGAAAGTTAATGGATCAAACTCTTTGTTGATTTTATTTACTTTTGTTTATCTGACTCTGGTTGATGTTAGCAACCACTTGGTTGACTCCCACAAATAGGGATTTGAAAAGGAAGAACTTGGATAAAACACCACCTTTAAATTTTTTCCTCTATATGTCTGAAAATTGTGAGCCATGAAAAATTATCCTTTCAATTTAATCATTAGTCTAACCATTCAGGTTCAACTTGGTAACTGTTCTTGGACTGGGAGATCCAAATCACTGTGTTATTGGCAGATACTTATGAGGGTGAATAAGACAATGAGCAATCAAAGATTATCCTATAAATACTAAGGAAGATCCATTCTAATCTGTACAATGAATACTTTACATGGAAGAAGTGAAATGCATGTCTTTGGAAATCAAATTTATTAAGCAGTTAACAAAGGCAGAGAAAGCCCTTTCTGGAATTTTTGATTAGAGCATCCAGAATTTAAATCTCTGGGTCTGTTTAGACTCTAAGCTTCAGAGGGTATTTGGGTATGTATCTGGTTCTTCACTGCTCTGCTCCTTCTCCCTTTCCCCTCCCTTCAGTTTTTGAGTAATCCAGCTCCTAACCCCAGGCTTTAATGATATCACCAATCCTTGACATGTTCCACCCCCAGGAGTTCTAGCTGAAATTATTAGAATGGTCCTTTGGGTAGAAAAAGTGCCACCCTGATACAAGCATTGCTAATAGATTACATGGACATGGCATTCACTTTTTTTCTCCTTCATAGGAACCTAGACTCAGAGTTGAAAGGGAAATCAGAGACCATTTCATCCACCTTGTGAAGCAGAGCATTACAAAGAGCTCTATTTATGAAAGGGAGAAATGGATAATCCTAAAGGACAAAGAGTCATTTGAGGAAACTGAAGCTCTGAAGTAATAAGAGATCTTTTTTCATGGTCAGGAAAATATAACTAGATTCATTTCAAGGTCTGGGACACTGTGTTCAGTGTTTGTATCCCTATACCAGGTTGATGATATACCAGCTTCTGACCATTACTTCTCTATTTACTTGTACAAAGAGGCCTCTGTATTCATCACACAGATCAATTTGAAATCTAGAATTTTAAAAATTATTTACCTTTCCCTCTTCCTCAACCCTGACAATATGGAAATTATCCAAACTTAGGTATAATGGGAACAATACTTTCTTTTCTTCATAGACAAAACATGGTGGTGGTGTGCTGTAATGGCATCAGTTGCCCATACTTGTCTCATTTGCCTGCTTTTTGTAACCTACAGGGAAGAGGGATGTCACATAATCAATTAGTTAATTAACCAGCAAGAGGATGTAATACATAATTTTGCTACCATGTGATTCTATACCAAGTCCAGCCAAATAGTTTCATCAGAAGTTAGACAAATACCCATATTCAGACTTTCCCAAAGACTGTAGTATCTTCACTGCCCAGCAGAGGGATTCAGCCCCAACTACTGTCCCTCTGATAAACTTGAGCTTCCAGCCAAAGAGAACACTATAGAAGAAACTCTGACCCTACTAAAATAGTAAAAAATTTCATCTCTATTCTTTAGCTTCTACCCCTGTTTCTATGTTCTTAGCTCCTACCCCTATTTCTATGTTCTTTAACTCCTACTCCTATTTGACTGATTTCTATATTATCATTTTACACAAGCAATCTACAATGCAGTTACATTCATGTCATTATTCAGAGCAAATAAGTTTCTGGAAACTTTTCAAGAGACTTTTTTTTCTTTTTGGCTCTTTTTCTATTTTCTCTAAGTAGTAAATGAACCAAGGGTGAGAGTTACATGTCTATTCCCTTTTCAGGGACCTGGGACCTAAATCACCTAGGGCAAGAAAAACTAAGAGAGGAGGGGTTTGTTCTCCCTACTTCTTCATTAGTTGAAGTAGCTCAGAAGTCATTAACCAGGTACCCTGGAATTCATCTCTGCTACAGACCTGACTCATCCTGCAACACCAACTTCCTATAGTCCTAGAAAGTGGGTTGAATCTCCATCTCTTCTCATTCTGGCTCTCAGCTTTTGAGCTATTTCTAAAGATTGGGACATTGCTACAATCAGCATGAGTCTCATCTGAAAATATCAGTTGTTGGCCTCTGTGGCCACCAAACTTGTGGTTGAACTGAAATCTTTTTCAAGAAGAGGTTTGTGGGATATATATATATATATATATATATATATATATATATATATATATATATATACACACTTTCCCCTGCACATAATGGTTCTAAAATAGTATCTCCTAGCCACCGTGACTGGAGTTTGTATTGTGTGGTGCTGGACATTGCACATCCCTCCAATTTGCATTTCTGATCCACTCACTTCAGTGAATGAAGATTGTCCTCTGAAACATTTTCCTTAGGTCATAGTGTGTTCCCCACTCCCATTCCTGAGTAAAATACTTTTTCTCTATCAACTTTCAAGCAAGTTAAATTAAATCAAATTTAAGTGAATGAAAGGAGAGCTGATAGGAAAAGAAGTAACAAAAAATTTGGTACATATGCATATAAAAGGTAGAGAAATTAATTTTGAAATTATAGAGCATTTGAACTTGAGAGGACCTGCTAAAATAGAAGCTCCAATATTACTAAAATAGTAAAAAATTTCACCTCTGTTTTTGAATTCCCCTCCACATTTATGAAATTTCCCTAAAGTCAAGCCTAGGCTCTTTACTTAATGGATGAGGCCATTGAAACTCTAAGTGATGAAGAGACTTGCCCCAGGTCACCTAGCTAATGAGCTGGAACTCTATGGCACACTGTTTCCAATTCAGGGTTCTTTCTACAGTGCAGTTTTATCAGCCATTATCTAGTCCAAGTCTCTCGTTTTAGAAATGTGGAAAATGATGTTCAAAGATGGGAAATGACTTGCCTTACTTCACACAGTTGTTTCTCACAGCTTGGTGATGATAGTGAGAGGGAAACTGGTGATCCTATCATTGAATCTTGAAGTCTCTTTGTTTTTAGGATTTTTTCCTTGTTAATTATCTCTAGCTAAAGCCATTTCTTTTTCCCACTTTCATTGCCTAACCACCTGCTTCCCTGAAACATTATGCAACCACATGGCACTCTAAAGCAAAGGTATCAGGGATACATCTCCTGTGAGTTATACTTAAGGTGCTCTTTAATTATTGATCTCATTCTGAATTTGTGATATTCAGAGAGACTCAGGAAGGAACTATAATGGTTAAAGTCCTTGGCATTCTGGAATTTAGAATGATTAAAAATATCATATTTCCATTTCCTTCTCTAGACCATAAATCAAGGTTTGATAAGTCCCCTCAGCCTATATATTGTTTATCTTTAGTTCAGTTGGTGGTGCTTGCTTAGTACTGGGGTTTCAAAGGAAAAAGGATTCTTAGTTATAATTAATGCTCTGTTCATCCTGTAAATAGGGGTTTATTCAAATGAGGTGTATCTCTGTTTTGTTCACCTGTGTTTTCTGGGACTCACCTACACAGCTTGTCAGTTATTTTTTGAATTTTGCATTTCTCTTTTGTAAATTCTTCTCAATAAAACTCTTTTGATTAGCTTTGGCTCTTAGCATTTAAATCCACCCACTTCTCTTCAAAGGAAAATGTATTTGCCATGAGAAACTGCTCTGGAAGCCAAGAAGCACCCCAGAGATTCCAGCTGTCTGTCACAAGGGAAACTGGCTGAAAGTGGGGATGAGTCACCATCATCCAGGTGTAATTATTGGAAAACAACTGGAGACATACAACAGCCTCATCTAGGCAACAAAGGATGGGCTTTAAAAAAAAAGACAACCAAATAGCAGATGACCCCCAATTCTGTCTTTTGGGCTTTGGAATGCAGGGCACAATGTTTCCCAATAAGATTTACCTGTGCTTGACCAAAGCAGAGTTTTACCAACTACTTAAGATAAATATAGAGGTAACTAACTGGTATAGCAGATTGAGCATTGAACTTGGAGTCACAAAGACCTGAATATGAATCCAGATTCTGACACTTAGCAACTGTGTCACCCTGAGCAAATCTTAATTTCTCTCAACCTCAGTAAAATAAATCTCTGTAAAATAAAAATAATAATAGCAACTACTTCCTGGGGTTTTTGGGAGGACCAATATAAACCCTAAAGTGCTACATAAATCTTAGCTACTATTTGTAAATTTATAATCATAGAGCTTAAAGGGAAGATTATCTAATCTGGAGCCTTTATTTTATGAATGAAGAAGCTGAGGCTCAGGTAAGTCAACTGATTTGCCCAGAATCACATAGTCATCTGAAATTCACAGCTAGGACCAAAATCTAGAATCTAGACCTTCTCATTCTTAGTTTACTAACTTCATTTTCCACTCTAGAACACTGGAATTGCCTCTGGGCAATTTTGCAATGTCATGGGAAAATGGGAACTTGAAATAACAAATATTCTGAGGTTGAAAGTTGACTGGATTGTCATTGAAATTTATTAGATTTATTTATTAGATTTATTAGATTATTGAAGACCAGAAAAATAGGGAGGGGATGGAAATCTGGTAAGAACTTGGAACTCACACAACATCATAGGATCATAGATTTGAATTAGAAAAGACCTTAGAGATCAGCTAGTCTAAACATTTCATTTTATAGGAAAGGAAACTGAAGTCCAGAGACATTCAATGATCTTCCCAGGGAAATATAGCTAACCAGGATCAGAGGCAGATTTTGAACTTGGACCATCCTAACCCCAATCTCAGCATGCAGATTATTATAATGTGAAAATTTAAGAATCTTTGAACTGAAGTTTTAGTGATTATTTAATCCAATTAATTTCATTTTAAAAGATGAGGAAACTAGGTCCCAGAGAAGAGAGGTGATTTGTCCATCTTCACAGAATTGTGAGAGGTTCACTCAGTCCAACATTCCATTCCCATCTTTTAAAAAAAAACAGGTTTCATTTGGGGTCAGTTTCCGAACCCTCTCAAGCAAGGCAACAACCCTAGGGACTAAGGTTCAGGTTCACCAGAATGGGTTTCACCTTCTGTCTTTGAGGCAAAGGAACCTGGACCCATCTATGGACCCATCAATAAACATTTGTTCAGCTCTTTGCTATGTATCATCACCGTGAAGAGAGCTGATGACACAAAGAAAAAACATAAAGAAAAGACATTTGTGTTCTATTAGAGGAGACATGTATACATGTGAGTCTAGATGAAATACAAAGTAGATGAAGGGTATTCTCAGATAGGAAGGCACTAGCTTTTGAGTGGACTTGGAAAGATCTCTTGCAGAAACTGATGCTTTATTTGAGTCTTGAGGTAAGAGATAGTAGTGGGGAGAAGAAAGCAGATGAAGCAGATTGCCTGGAAAATGTTGCTATCTTTAAGGAACAGAACAGTTGTGGTGAAAAACTGTAGAGCAGAGCACAGCTCTTAACATATCTGACATTTCTGTTGAGAACCAATTAAACATTCTTTGGATATAATAATAATAATAATAATAATAATAATAATAACGGTAACAGTCTACTCTACTCAGGGTACTGTGTGAAGTACTTTACAAATATCTCATTTATCCTTATAACAACCACAGAGGTAGGCGCTATTTATTTTTCAGATGAAGAAACAGAGTCAGAAGAATTGATGTTCCTAGGGGCACACAGCTAGTAAGTATCTGAGGCTAGATTTGAACTTAGGTTGTCCTGACTCCAGCCTTATCCTCTATATACTGTGCCATCTAGCTAAATCACTTATACCCATGTTCTAAGTACTATGGAGTGATGCAAATTGCCCTTGAGGGATCTCCCATTTTGGATGGAGAAGACTGACACTCAGTCTAGACTCAGAGGTAGAAGAAAAGATAAATATAGAACTAGTGCTCAGACAGAGCTGAAGGAGGGAAAATAGAACTGTGGTACTCTCATCAAGGAAACAGGAATATGAAGTTGGATTGAGAAACAGACCTATGAGATATATATCAGCAGAAGGGAAGGGGAGGATTTTAACAGAAAAAAATGGCCAAAGGAAAATCTTAGAGACATGATAAGTAGTTGTGCCTGGATAGAGTGGTTTCCAGGATTAGGGAATCTGGGCTAAGAAGAGTTAAATGATCAAGACAGAACTATATTTGGAAAGTCCTTAAAGCTTTAGCAGGGAAGTTTGACTTTGATATAAGAAACTAAAGAGATGTGTTTTGCTCAGGCAGTCTTCATGGTATACTAATATTTATTGCTCTGTAGTAGTGGATGGAGTAGTGGGGGAAAAGACTAGGAATAGGGAAGGTGGTGGTGAGGGTCTTGCTCTCCTCCAGCAGTGAACTGATAAAGGACTAGGCTAGGGTGAGCATTATAGAGATGAAGAGGAAAGGGTGTAGTGAAGAGACAAACATTGCAGAGAAAGGATGTATAGAATTTGGTGAGAATTGAGCAATAGCAAGATGGAGGCATGGAGGTGAGATGTTATTGACATGGTGAACTGTTTTGACATGTTTCTTACCTTTTTATATAATTTTATTTTTGAGGCGGAGTTTTCCTATCTTGTCTAAGCTGGAACTGCAGGAGTCACTCATGGGCTTGATCCCAATATTGATTAGTGCAGAAGCTTTAACCTTCCCTGTTTTTCCCATTTGGGTTGTTTTCCCTTTCCCTAGGCAACCAGTTGGTCCTATATCCTGGAGGACTCATCATATTCTTACTAGACTTAGTTGGATACCCAGGCAGCTTTCACCTTCCTGAATCTCAGAACTCTTGGACTAGAATGATCTACCAGCCTTTACCTCCCCAGCAGAAGAAATTCTAAGCATGTACTACCACATCATGCTCGGTCTTGACATGTTCATGTCCCTCAGGACACCCACCTCATTTGTACAAATACACACCTCTGAAACGCTGCAATAGTTTATTGAAATACAGAATGAGACAACCAGAAGGCAAGGCACCCATAGACATTTACAACAAAGAGGGATATACAAGAAGTGGCCTAACCTTATTCTCCACCCTATTTCATTCCATTAGTAAAACACCTTTTGTACACAATGGGAGGAGATCTGAAGCATCCATACAGTTTTCTTTGAAATGCATAAAGGTGTAAGACTTATGTGAAGTCCTCTTACCAAAGGGCTACAGGTAGAAGGAATTCTATGCTAAAATCAGTTTTGCAATTGCAAAAACCTCATCAGGAGGTTAACCAGAACTGGGTAACCCGGAAAAAAGAAAACAATCCTAGACAAAACCACACAAAAACAGTCAATCGCTTCCTGAAAGAGACAGCCCTGGATAATTTAACTCCCTAGTTTCCTAGCCAGGAGAGGCGAGGTATTGGAATTGTGTTTATATTTCCATTAGATTTCCAGGCTAAGGGAGTCATGTTTGTAAGCCTCAACCAAACTCTATCCAGAGAGATGGGTAAATTTCCCAGGTTGAACTGCCACTAGGGGATAATTGATGGTATCTAGAGGGTGATGGTAGAAGTGAGATGAGTAATACAAAGATGACAATACTATGATGAGTAGGATTTAACGGAGGATTAAGGTAGTTAGAAATGAGTCCTTAAATGGAAGTCAAATGGAGACCTGGAAATTAGTTCCCTAAAATGGGAGCCAAGTGGTAGGATGGAAAAGGAGATTTCACAGAATGTAACTTGGAAGAGAGAGGAGAAGGGTTAGTATACAGGAATGCAGTCTCAAGGAAGCAGTAACACAGACATTCCATTCATCTTCAGTTCTGTGGCAGGAAGTTGGGAGGGTGGGAATGTGCTTTTTTCATGAGGTCCCAGTTCTCTATGCAAAGCGGACAGACCGACTGCTCCCACAACTGAAGCCGAAGGAGCGGGGCTGGCAGGGGGCACAGGAATCAGGTGCCATCACTGTGTAGCTACCCCCAGAGGCAGAATGACTTGAGGTAATCTGGAGCCCTGAGGTGGTGCTGCAGGTGAGACCACCACAGGTCACCCCACCCCTGGAACTGCTGACACCTGTAGAATAAAAAATAGAGATGTGAAGGGACTGAATTGACTGATTTCACATATTTCCCCATTACAGCCTCCCCCCCAATCTTCAGAGTATGTCATATAATCAGCCATCACCAAATAGATGTCACATAGTCACATGGTTCATAGAATTTAAGAACTGGATTGGACTTTGGAAATCATCTTGTACAATGCCTCATTTTATAGATGGGAAAACTAAGATCCAAAGCAATAAGGTGATTTCCCCAATATCACTCACATAGCTAATTAACTGCATTAGGAAACAGGACTTCTAACTCAGGGATCCAGTGACCTAAAACTGCTTTTATTAGTATCAGAATTGATTGAGCATAGGAAGGCAGTGGGAAGAAGTGGTGAGTATCTTCCTTTGTTCTCATAATTTGCACTGCTGCCATCATCAGAAAGTTGTTCGCTGTAGCTTTACTTCCTGCAATCTACCCTCTTCTCCTGGGACCTCCCAAGAACCCTTCAGAACACATAATTGGAGACCCACTGAACTGTGTAGAATTGTGTAGACCCAGACTTTGAAATTGGGAACACCAACTTTGCCCTACAAGTCATGTCATCAAAGGGTTTGGGTGAAGGATACTTACAGACATTCACAGAGCCCACACCTTCACATAGTCTATGGAGAAAGGAAAAGGGAGAAAGGTTAGTCCTACACATCTTAGCTACCTTCCTATGGTCATGATGTCATCATAAGGCATTTATAGGGAGAGAGGGAGTGACTCTGCATGCTGAACCCTTTGGTGAAGGGTTATTTTTCTTGAATTTCCAAAACCTAAAGTCTCTATTCAAGTTTTATCTCCTGTTTAATCAAAATTTCTCTTGTAGTTGGACCTATTGTGTTTAGAATTAGCAGAGATGTCTGCTGATTGTAAGTTCAATGACCTGTAAGCAACCTGGTTTTCCTCCATATTCCATAATCACTCTTGGTAGGCCATGCCTCCCAAAATTTCACATTAGAAAATTCTTCATCTGTAACATTGAACTTTTCCACTGCAATGGTCAGAGATATAGTTGCATAATATTTTCATCCTTTTTATATTCTACATCTCTTTCACATGTCTCTGGCTGATCTCACCTGTGTTCCTCTCCCTCCAACAGCCTTTTGTAGGTGGCAATCTCAATATCCAGTCCCAGTTTGGAGTTCATGACCTCCTGGTATTCCTTCAGCAGACACGCCATGTCTTGTTTGGCCTTCTGCAGGGCACCCTCCAGCTCGGCCAACTTGCACTTGGCATCACTGAGGGCAGTTTCACCCTGCTGCTCAGCCTCTGCCACTGCAGCCTCTAGTTTACAGCGCTATGGTGGGAAAGAGTACAGAACAGAGAGAAGAATGAGAAAATATCTCTTGGTCACATCACAAGATACAGGAAAGAAAAAATGGTGGAGGGTTTCTGGAAGGAGAAGGATATGAACTGGGATAATTAGCTCAGAAGGGACTGAGAGAAATGGGGGAGAAAATAGGAAGTAAGTGGGTCTTGGTTTCTTGATTGTTTTCCTACAAGTTATACCTTTATCTAATTTTTATCCCACTAGGGCTTCTGTCAGACCCCACAGTAATGAAAGATTATAGGATTTAGAGATAAATATTGCTATCTATCACCATGTATAGACTGTTAAGTCTGAAGTCAAGAAGACTTGAGTTCAAATCTGGTCTCAGATACTTACTAGTTGTGTGACCCTAGACAAGTCACTCAAGTACTGTCTACCTCGGGTTTCCTCAACCATAAAATGGGGCTAACAATAGCATCAACATCAACTAATAGGATTAAATGAGATTTAGTTGTAAATGATGTGATCATTTACTGCATAGTTGTTTCTTTCCTTCCTAAGAGACTTTTAGAGATCATGTAGTCCAGTACTTCATCTTAAAGATGAGGAAAGAAAGGTTACATGACCAAGGTCATATAGCTGGTTGACTCTCATTTTATAACTCTTCAGGGTAGTATTTCAAAATTACTCTTGGCAGTTTGTCATAATTTCACATAACAAAGTTCTGTGTAATTCACCATAATCTCTTCTTCTGAAGTGATTAGAGATAGTTTCTGAATTTTTCATATATGAATTTATGGGGGTCTCCAACTTCTATATTCCCCCAGAGCTGAGTCTGTTCTCCCATCTCAAGGGTCAGTGAAAATCAATGACAACAATCTCATTTTTGTCCAACCCCTCCATAATGTGTGACATTGTTAAGTTTCTTAGGAACCCTCTGCTTTTCCCCATTTAGAAAATGAGTCCTGAGGAAATTCAAACCTGAGGCTTCCCACATAGATATATTGAAGTTGGATTAGGAAAAGTCTATATATGTCATTGGCTTTGGAAGAGAAAGAAGGAGAAGGGGGCATTTGTATTAGTCCCCCTTATCATTGGTACCTGGCACTTGGCGTTCTCAATCTCAGCTGTCAGCCTCTGAATAATGCGGTTCAGCTCATTCATCTCCTCCTTGGTCCTTCGAAGGCTCTCCCCATGACGAATCACAGTGGCTTTCATTTCCTCACACTGCAGGAGAAGATGGAAATGATTAAAGAAACCATTCCTACTGTCAGGGACAGGGACACTTGTAATTCTCCTGCTCAGAACCCTAGATGAATCTTATCACTTCCAGTCATGTCATATTCTTTATTTTGGATTTCAAGACCTTTCTACCCACTGTCACCATCTGATTTTGCTTCCTCCTCTCCATCACTTGCACCTATCACTTGACCAGGTAAACCTTATACCTGTGTCCTCCAATTAAACTTCTCTCACTTCTGAACCTTCAACTAAAGTTATTCCAAGCTTTGGGCAACTTTCACTTTCTTCTTCTTCTCTTTAGCCTTTAAAGTAGTGTAGAAAAGTGAGCTATTATACCACCATCCCTCCCTGCACACATCTGACATAGGCTCAAGTATCTGAAGCCATTGACATACCTTAGTTCGGTACCAAGATTCAGCCTCTGCCCGACTGCGGCTAGCAATGTCATCATATTGAGCCTTGATCTCAGCCACTATGCAGTCCATGTTCAGGTCACGGCTATTGTCCATCTTGACAATGACTGAAGTGTCTGAGATTTGTGATTGGAGGACCCGGATCTCCTGTGGGGATCAACAACCAATACATTCAGGTCAGTCCCTCTCACCTCTAGAGCACAGAAGAAAACTCTCCCCAGGGACCAGTCAGGGACTTGAGTCACATCTGTTCTACACATGTACTTATATACAAACATGTATATAAACACATGTGTACAGATATGTATCTTCACATATAGCCAGTCACATTCATCCAGCCATGCACACACACACACAAACACACACACACACAGAGGGCTAAACAACCAGACTCATGTACTCACATGGACTAAAAATAGAGAAAGATACAGGCATATATATATATATATATATATATATATATATATATATATTATATACATACATACATACATACACATACCTAGTCACACATGTAAATATATACTACCTATGTCTTGCTTGAAATGATATTTATCATGTAATAATGTTCTCAAAACCAGAAAGATCTGGATTCAAGTCCTGACTGATACATACTGACCCTAGGACCTAACTTTCCAAAACTCTACATTACAGATCAGGTGTCAGCCACCCATATTGGTAGAGGTTACATCCTTCCTTGGGAGTTTCTGACACTAGATGAAATCACTGATCTACTAGACTCACATTCATAAGCATAGAGAAGCAAAGGGATGTGTAGAAGGTTGTGTTCACAGGCTCATGACCATTATGACTTGCATTCACTTAGCCATGTTCCAGCATCCTCTCACATGCACAAGGACACCCATCTACCCTCTAACAACTGACTCCCCCACAAGCCCAGGACTGACTGACCAGCTCCCTTCCCATGCCTCTCACCTCCTCATACAGGGATTTCAAGAAGTTGATCTCCTCTATCAGGGTCTCAACATTGGCTTCCAGGTCAGATTTCCGCAAGTAGGCACAGTCCACATCCTGAAAATGGGGAGGAAAGGGAGAATAGAAGCATGGGATGGCAGACCTCCCATAGAAGCCCTTTGGGTTCATGGGTTCAACCCTAAAGAGGCTGCCAGTAGGACTGGTGTATTTGTCATGTCCCTTGGTCCACTCACCTTCTTTAGCACCACAAATTCATTCTCAGCAGTGGCCCTGAGGGCCACCTCCTCTTCGTACCTGGGCATAGGGAGACAAGATCAAAAACTGAGGAGTGGCCCATGTTTTGACCTAAGCCTCATAACCCCAAAATTAAAGCTCCTTCTCACACTACTACCTGGCTCTCTTTAATGTTCAGTCCTACATCTATGGATGCTCTGCAAATGCTCAGTTTGGAATGATAAGTTGTGCTCCTGTCTGATAGCCAGGGAGACCTAAGTTCAAATCCCACCTGGGACTCTTGGTAGCTATGTAGTCCTGGAAAATTATTTAATATCTAAAGACCCCAGACAATTTTCTAAAATTCTGAATTCGATTGTGGTCTCAGATAGCTGCTAGCTGTGGAACCCTGGACAAGTCCTTTAAGTGCTATCTGCCTCAATTTCCTCAACTGTAACTAAATGACATCCTATTTGTAAAGCATTTAGTACAGTGTTTGATATATAGTTGGTGCCTAATAAATGCTTATTGCCTTCCTTTTCCTTTCCCCCAAATTGGACAGGTGCTGATATGCATTGGTAGAGGAATATGAAAAGACAGTGTGGTATAATCAGACAGGGATTCAAATCCCACTTCTGATACTTCCTAGTTGTATAAGTCTCTTACACTTATACTTAGTAGCTGTAAATAAGAGGTTAAATGACTAGTTGGATAAGTCACTTAATCTCTTAAAGTCTCAGTTTACTCATCTATAAAATGAAAGGTTGGACCCATCTTCTCTTAGTAACCTTCTAGTTTTAAATCTATAATTCTATGATCCACTTCAGGCTGGATTCTCTGTTGACACCAAGGTTCCTATTTTTCTTGGTAGCTGCCAAAGAGAGCTAGGCTTAGGAAATACAAACTCAATTACAGGAATCTCAATACATTGGAAAGTTCATACTTCTCCAGAAGAAGGGATGTCAGCCATGGAACTTAAGAACCATATAGAAATAGGTTTTGTATTACCCAATGCTTGAGACAAACCATACCATGGGGAATCCCCCTCTATACATAGAAGGATTGGGAGATTTTTTTCCATAAAATTGACTTGGGAAAGTCACTAACTATTGAACTCTGTGGGTCTTTAGAAAATTAATCCTTAGTAAAATTCTAACCTTACCTCTGCTAAAATTAGTTCCATATACTGCATTACTCTTTTGTTGACTCCAGTCATGAAACAAGCCATGTGCCCATATTTTCTCATGTAATTGAGGTAAAATTGCAGCTAAGGTCTACATGGTCCAAGATTGCTCACACAATGAACCTCCTTCCCCTCAACAGGTTCCTTGCTGACCCCTCTAAGTCAAGTTGTCAAAAAAAAATGTCAAGCTTCAGAGTCACCTCCTGAGGGGACTCTCGTCTCCCTCTCCTCCTAATACTCACTTCTTCTTGTAGCCCTCCAGCACCTCCTGTATGTGATTGAGCTCAGAAGACAGACGCCCACTGTCAGCCTCCACACACTCCAGCTCCCGCTTGAGGGTTTCTATGTAACCATTAAACAGGGGCTCCATGTTGCTCTGGCAGCATCTCTGGTTCTGGTAGAAGTTCCATTTGGTCTCCAGAAGCTTGTTCTGCTGCTCCAAGAACCGAACCTGCAACACAAAGTAGAGAAAGATCATGGGAAAGCCCGGAGTCAGCCACTGACCAAAGGAGAATGGACCACACACACTTCCTTGCCACAGTGTAAAGTTGTTCCCTAACTGCCCTATGTTTTCTTGAGAAGGAAAATACAAAAGAGAAGTTTCCACTGCAGGTAGGACAGGCTCCTACCTGGTTGGAGTCAATTGAAGAATCTATACATGAGAAGATTCCTCTGGACTGATATTATCAGGTGCCTTTAAATATTCTTACAGAGCATCATCAAACACAGTGGAATCTTTTTTTTTGTTTGTTTTTTGTTTTTTAGGTTTTTGCAAGGCAAATGGGGTTAAGTGGCTTGCCCAAGGCCACACAGCTAGGTCATTATTAAGTGTCTGAGACCAGATTTAAACCCAGGTACTCCTGACTCCAAGGCCTGTGCTTTATCCACTGCGCCACCTAGCCTCCCCAACACAGTAGAATTTTAAGAAATGTCTGTTAAATCATTGGACATTTCATCTTATTATTAGTGAGACTGTTAGGGTCACTACTGCAGAAGTGGCATCCAGATTGCCACCAAGAAGAAAAGTAGCTCATCATTTGACTCTTCCTAGCCTCCTTTCTGCTTCTGGTCACTGAATAATTTAGCAAAATTTAGTTTTCCATCCTTCTGATCAAAGGTAGAAAGGCATCCCCCAGAAAACAGGAAGAATTTTTACTTGAGAGACAAGGCTAGACCTAAAATTAGCAAGTTAGAGGATAGTGGTTTGATCTTTGTAGAAAAAAGTATTTCCACCTCTGACACTGTATTTGGAATCAAAGGACCTAAGTCAGAAGGGCTTAAATCTTTGCTCTTCAGTTATCTCCATGATTTTGGACTATTTGTTGTCTCTCTTGATATCTTTTCCCTTATTTATAAAATGATGGTGTGGTACTGTCTTACTTCTACTATATCTTCCAGTTCTAAATATATGAAAAGCTATTAATCATTTTCTAACCCATGCATGCAGATTCTCAGCTTCTTTATCTTTAGAATAGAGATAGTAATATCTATTCTTCTTATCTCATTGGGCTACTGTGAGTATTGGATGGGATAAGGACCAAGACACACACACACACACACACACACATATATATATATATATATGCATATATATATGTATATATATTATGACAAAAGTGTTAATGCCTTGCCCAAGGTCATACAGCTAGGCAATTATTAAATGTCTGAGACTGGATTTGAATTCAGGTCCACCTGATTCCAGGGCCAGTGGCCTCTCCTCTGTGCCATCTAGTTACCACCTCCAAGACCTATATTTTAAAAAATTTAAGTGCTATGGCAATTTGAGATATTGTTAGTGTTTTCTGCTTTCTAGGTGTGTCTCATCATTTTCTCCACGAGATTTGGAGTTCCTAGAAAACCATGTGTGTGTGTGTGTGTGTGTGTGTGTGTGTGTGTGTGTACATAGAGAGGAAGAGAGAGACAGAGACAGAGACAGAAAGAGACAGAGACAGAGACAGAGAGAGACAGAGATAGAGACAGAAACAGAGAGAGAGAGAGAGAGAGAGAGAGAGAGAGAGAGAGAGAGAGAGAGAGAGAGAGAGAGAGAGCTTCTAGATTATTGTACAGGGCTCAACTCTGCATGAAAGATGGGAGGCAGTATGGTGCAACCCATCACAGAGTGGGGCAGTGATTTAGAGTATATCCAGGGTACATGTTTCAAATTCTAGCTCTACTATTTCTTTAAGCTGCCACTTTCATCTAGAAAATAAAGAGAATGGATGAGATGACCTGAGGCCCCTTCTACAAAAGGGTCTATATTTCCTATCCTGGTTCCAAAGGGGCTAGGAGGCGACACTGACCTTGTCGATGAAGGCGGCAAACTTGCTGTTGAGACATTTGATCTGCTCCTTCTCCTCATGCTTCACACATTGGGCGTTGGGGTCGATCTCCAGGTTGAGGGGGGTCAGGAGACTCTCGTTGACAGACACGGTGGTGATGCAGGGTGGGCTGGGCCCACACACTCCCCCGGAGCGATAGCCAAAGCTGCGGCTGCAGCCCATAGAACGGTAGCCTCCCATGGAGATTCGGGGGCCACAGGACCCCACATTACACAGGCTCCTGCTTCCAAAGCCAGTAATGCCCCTGTAGCAGGACACCCCACGGTAGGGTGCAGCGCTGATGCAACAGCGGTTGCCGGTCTTGGGGGCCACAGCTGAGCAGGAGCTGAAGTTTCTTGTGATACTACTACTACATCCTGAACTGATACGATAGGAACGGCAAGACATGTTGCTGGTGGAGTCCGAGTAGTGGAGACTGGAGAATGGATGGTTACTGGCAGCAAGAGAGTGGGACTCAGATTCCTTCTATCCTCTCTGATCCACCTGGGTCCTTTTATTAGTGGGCAGAGGTGGGGTTGGCTGCATAAAAGGAGTGAAAAGGCATTTTATCTTGTTTATTAGCTTGGGGAGTTTGCCAGCAACTCCCCAAAGACTCATCTTAATGGTGAGCTCAGAGGCGACTCAGGGGCGATGTAAGAGTATTGAAGATGTTATTAGGAACACTGGGTGTTTGCACTTTTCATCTTCAAAGCTCGTTTACATACATTAAGTAATTAATTTTCACACAGTCTCCCTGTGAGGTATCCCCAACTCACACCCTGAGATTGAGCTGAGCTCCTAAACAGACTAGGAGCAGGGGGTGGGATTCAGAAGATGAATTGCAGGGGACATGGAAGAAGTTGAGTGTCTCAAGGTTTCTAACAGTTGAACTTCTAGGGTTGACCTGAACCTTGAAGGCTTCATCTATCTCCTGCCACTATTCAAGATTCATTAGCCTTCTATCAGTTCTCCCTTATCCTTGAAATAAACACAGGTCCTTTAGCATAAAATCTAGAGGGTACCAGACCTTTACTTCAGTGCTTGGAAGAGTGATCCCCAAAGAGATCAATTTGGTTATCCCCTGCCTCCCACAATGCCTATAGAGGATAGAAGACAAAATAGACAATTTATTTGTCACCTGTAGACTGCATTCTAGAAAGTTCCTCTTTCCTTTCCCAGTAAAATCCTAAATCACCTCTACTAAATTATGTGTGGTCACAAGAAAGAGAACCATTAGATAATTTTTAAAAAATTGTTTCTAATTCTTTCCCCACAAACCAATCCCCTGGACTGTTCAAAAGATCTGGTTATCCTTAATAAGGACATTTGGGAAATGACTGAAAGGAGAAGTTAGCCTAGAAAAACCACAAGTTGGAGAACGAGTCCCTGGACACCAAAGAATTTATTGTGTTCTGTTAGGACATGCTCTGGGCATCTTTCTCCAGTTGCTTAAAAGAAACAGGCCTTATAATTCTCCCCTCTTCCAAAAGATTCCATCTAGATGGCATTTCCATCTCTAGTTTAGGGATTGTTCATCTATCCAAGAACCTTTAGGGAAAGGAAGATGAAGAGGCTGCCATCTTGTAGTTCGTCCAACCCCAGGGACTCTAGATTTCTTGTACCAGGTGGCTCTGAAAGCTCCTGGCGCTTCCCCTAATATTCTCATGTGTCCTTGGGCCATTTGTTAGCATAATTATTGTTATTGCCCTAATGTTTACTAAGTAGCCACTATGTACAGGGATTCTATGAAACTAAGAAGAGGATATGGTCTCTTTCTTCTAGACAATGGGAGACAGTTCACATGGTTGAAGCCCTCAAAACTTTATACCTGCAACAGGATCTTAAACTCTGTTTATCTGGGCCTAGGTATACTATGTCTCTCTGTCTCTCTGTCTGTCTCTATTTCTGTCTCTGATTCTCTTTCTATGTCTGTCTGTCTGTGGGTCTCTCTCTCTCTCTCTCTCTCTCTCTCTCTCTCTCTCTCTCTCTTCCTGTCTTTTTCTGTCTCTGTCTCTCAGGGATGAGTGAATATAGTGTTTGGTAGAGAAAGGAGTGGGCTTTGGAGACCAGTGGCTGGGTAGCGATTCAGGGGATAACCAGTGGGAGAAGAGGAGGAAGGACTTTATCAGAAAATCCATATATCTCCCACCTTTTAGAAGAATCAAGGCAAGGCACTGCCCTCTTCTGATTTTCCACATTTTTCTTCATGTTGTCCTCAAGAAGCATGCTTCTTTGTTCTCTTCAAGGGTCACTTTGGTATTCATTATTTGTTGAATCTCTTTGGATAATTGACTTCATCTGTCTGAGTCCTCCTCACCTTTAAAAATGGGGATAATACTAGAATCATTGATTTTGGAGCTAAAGGGACCTTAAAGTTCATCTAGTGTAGGAGTTCCTATCCTAGGATCTATGGACCTCCAAGGAGCCCAGTGAATAGATTTTAGGGGATCCATGAATGTGGGTAGAAAAAAATTGCATTTTTATTTCAATATTAGTTTCCTTTTTAATACTATGATATTTTGCTTATTTAAAACCATTATAAAAGGGGGTGTACTGGATTCATCATAACGTCAAAGGAGTCCATGACTCCTTTGAGAATTTTTAACCCTTATATTTCATAGATGAGAAAGGAAACAGGGGCCCAAGGACACATAGCTAGTGTCATGACTTCCATGACATAGTAAGTATTAGAAATAAGACTGAGAGTGTTAGATCTGGATGGGACTCTAGAGATTTCAATTTCCCTCTTGACATTTTATAGATAGGTTGAGGTCCAGAAAAGATGAACAACTGACCCAAAGAGCTGGGATTAGAAGCCATGCTCTATGACTTTCCGAATAGTGCTCTTTCCATATCATCTAGCACTTTTACCTTATTAGTTAAACACCAGGGTAAACTGTAAACTGAAGTGGGAATGGGGTGCTCTCTGGGGTGAGGGTCATTCATCAAGAGGACCAAGTGTATGCATGTGAAGTGTTTTTGAAATCTCATATAATTTATATAAATGTCAAATCTACTTGGATGCAGATATGACAAGGAGTACACACTGATCTTTATCAAGGTTCCTTATACTTACTCTATCATCTTTATCATCAACAAGCACTTATTAAGATTTTAATATATATCATACACTGTGTTAACTAAAAATAATAGTCCCTGCCCTCAAGAAGCTCACAATCTAATGAAGGGTATCACATCTAAAAAACTATGTACACTCAAGATGTGGAAAATGTAAGATAATCTTAGAGGGAAGGCACTAGCTATGGGAAGGGACAGGGGAGAAAAGACTGGAAAGGGACTCTTGCAGAAGGTAGGATTTGAACTGTCTTGAAGGGAGTCAGAGAAACTAGTGGGTAATGGTGAGCAGAGGTGCCATTCTAGACTCAGGACACATAGCCAGGGAAAAGGCAGGAAAGGTCATGTTTCTTCAAACCTTGTGTCCAAATTTTGGTACTCGGGACAAACTGCTGACTGACTAACTGACTGCTTTGGGACAGGAAGCAAGAGGCAGGCTTGGGGGTGTGGGATTTAGGGCACCTTTGAAGTTAGGAAGTAAGGAGTGGCCCCAGATGGGGAGAGAAGAAGGAGGTGGGAATTTTGTAGACACCCAAAAGTTTCACTCAGGTTGCCCATGTTCATAAAAGCCACACCCTCCTAAACACTTCTCTTACAATTCTCTTTCTCAACTTCTTTGATTCTTGTTGGAACTTTTAAAAGTGAAAATCTGTCCTTAGTGATGGGGGCTATGAGAGAGGGATCCTGAAGGAGAGACCAGCTAGGAGAAATTCAAGGGGTGATTTCTACCCCACCTGTTTGGATTGCTTTACCTGGGTGAAAAACCCAGTGCTTCTGTGCTGGGGGTTTGATGGGAGTGTGTGAGAGGAGTCAAAATAATGAGCAGGAAAAAGTCCCTGTCCTGGAAAGATCTTAGAGTGATGAAGGAACTAGGGTTCAAGACCCTGAGAGACACCAGGATATACAGTAAGTGGGAATAGAGTGCCTTTGATGAGAGTGATGTTTGAGTAGGGGCAAGGAGGGGAAGAAGGAGTTATTGATATTCAAAAAATTTTTTTTAAAAACACAATTTTAAAAATTTAAAAGTATTACTCTAGATGGAATAAGGAGGGGAGAGTGGGCTATTCAGGGACAGACTGTTGACACTGAGTCAGGAGGTTTGAAGGTAAATGTATAACAAGCAGCTCTCGGGGTGGGGGAATGCTCTTGATATACTTAAGTTTAATCTGCATCAACAGCTTTCCATTATTATCTTAAGTCTAGATGATCAACAAAATGATAAATCAAATTCTGATTGATAGCATTTGCTGATTTCCAAAGTGTAAATAATGCTCACACTGAAAAGTTAACTATCAACACCCCAAAGTTGTTTTGAGCTGGTTCCAAGACTCCCTTCCCCTAAAATCTCCTGAACAAGAGAAAAATCCCTGAATTGCATAAACATCCGGACTCAATTGCTCTAGTAGTGAAGTTAGAGTCTTATAGACTCTTCCAGGCTCGCCAGAGGCTCTGTTTTTCAGATACCTCACCCTTGAAGAAGGTAAACCCTCTTGTTCTGTTGGTCTTTGCCTGTGTTATGTTATCTTGGCAGGTCACTTCTCTGGTGTCAGTTTTACTGTCTGTAAATCAGGTTAGATGAAGTTAGGTCTCTTTTGATGATTGTACTATGTTTTCTACATTCCAAGATGACCTTACATTTCTTAGACCTTTATTATCTTCACACTTTGCCCTCCCCCCCCCCCAATTCCACCATAAACCTTTTTGACCCCTTGTTCTCCCTAAGCTTTCTTCCACTGTGCCCAAAATACCCTCTTCTTGTGTTGGTCTCATTCCCATCATTCCAAAGAGTCCTACTAGGCAACGTCTTCCAGGAAGACTTCCTGGACTCATTAGATGAGCCATCATGATTTATCTTTTGACCAACTCCTGTGTCAACAGGTAACTTTAAAGACTCCCATGTTTCTCTTTATGGCCTTTCTAGCCTCACGCTAATTGTCTCCTCCTACACTCAAGCCTTCTTCTTCTTGTCCCAAGGTAATTTGTCCCATATCCTCTTTTTTGGATTTGTCCCCTCCTGCCCTCAAACATTCTTAGGCACACCCTATATATACCTGGAATGCCCTTTCCAATGGGGCTTGTAGAACCATATTCCTCCAATTATTTCAAAAGGATTGAAAATGCTTCCAGGTAGGTTGATCATATTGGTAGTCAAGGTAGAGAGCAGTCTAGGTCAGTGTCTACATGAAGGTACACAAAAGGGATATTTTAAATATTATTCCATCTAGAGTAATACTTATAAATTTTTAAAATTGTATTTTTTAAAAAAACAATTTTGAACATCAACATAATTCACAAAACTTGCATGATTAACATTGAAATGTAGTAATTCATTTCAATACATAGTTATAAATAGTTGTTCTAAGTTTCTTTCATGATCCTTTGTTCAATCATTCTTAAATTCTGTTTCTGAAAGTCCACATTTCTGGTGCCAGAAAAATCCTCTTCTCCATAACTCAGAGGGATTTTACTTACTTATATGTGTGCTCATAGACATATTTAAACATACAACACACATGTGCTTAATACAACACACAGATTTATAAACATGCATTTATTTTTATAGGTGCACATACATGTATATACATGCATATTATATATGCAGTAGAGTAACACACAGAGAACCCAGTTTTTAGGTGCTTTTCACACATGTCTATAACATTAATTAGATATGGTTGCTGCAACATTCCTCAAACATTTATTAACTACCATCTGTGTATATAAAACTCAATGCAAATGACCTAGAGCTTGAATCATGATGCTTGGAGTTTTAAGACAACTTACTCCAACCTTTCCATTTTACACATGAGGAATGACATGTTCAAGGTTACACAACTGTCCAGTTCCCCACCCCTTCATTCACCTGCTTCTCTCTGCTTCACTCTGCAAGTTTTACCACAAAATGTTCTTCTGGGACCTCCAAGATGACTGTCTCCCACTCTCACTCTCTCCATCTTCTCCTCCTCTCCTCTCACCTTTGAGTATTCTTCTAAACTCTGCTAAAGTCCTAGCACATCTTTCTTCATATTTTCACTCACCAACCTACTCCTTGTCATTTTTTTCTTGCTTAGTCTGAAATTTCTCTTTCCTTCAGGAAGTCTATCAAGGCAGATCAGAGGAGAGTTGATGACTTTTCTAATTCATTCTATTTGATTAAAACTCTCCTGGTGAAGGAAGGATGGAAATCCAGGGAAGCCTGGGAGGATTTGCATGAACTGATACTGAGGGAGATGAGCAGAATCAGAAGAACATTGTACACCCTAACAGCAACATGGGGTTGATGATCAACCTTAATGGACTTGTTCATTCCATCAGTGCAACAATTAGGCACAATTTTGTGGTATCTGTGATAGAGAATACCATCTGTATCCAGAGGAAGATTTGTGGAGTTTGAACAAAGACCAAAGACTGTTAATTTTCATTTTAAAAAAATTATCTTATTATGAAATTTTGCTCTTATACTTTATTTTTCTTCCTTAAGGATATGATTTCTCTCTCATCACATTCAAGTTAGATCAATGTATACCATGGAAACAATGTAAAGACTAACAGACTGCCTTTTGTAGGGGGTGGGGGGAGGGAAGCGAGATTAGGGGAAAAATTGTAAAATTCAAAATAAATAAATAAATGTTTTTAAAAAACCTCTCCTGGTGATACTTCTGTCCTTCTCCCATTCCTATTCCCTTATTTTTTCCAATTCAATGAACATTTTTAAAGTGCCTTATGTGTATGAGATATGGGATAGATACAAATTTTATAAAAGGAGAATTCCATACCCTGATAGTACATATGACTTTATACATTGATTTTATTCTGCTTAAATAGGATTATCGTATTAGGGTAGTCTCAGATAGGGAGCCCTCCACTGACAGGATCTCAAGTTAATTAAATCTAACAAATATTCGTTAAATACCTATTAAATTTCTGAATTTGTCATGGAGGGACATGGCCTTTCCAGCCTCACTCTAATTGTCTCTTCCTACACTCAAGCCTTCTCCTTCTTGTCCCAAAGTAATTTCTCCCATATCTTCTTTTTGGATTTATCTCCTTCTGCCCTCAAATATTCTCAGGCACACCCTACAAATACCTGGAATGCCCTTTCCAATGGGGCCCATAGAACCATATTCCTCCAATTATTTAAAAATGATTGAAAATGTTTCCTAGTAGATGGATGTCAAAACATCCAAAAGAAGATACTGATGACAGCCCTTGTCCCATATGACTTTAAATATAGCAAGACAGACAGAAAAACATTTTGAATAGATGTACAGGACAGGTCAGAATGACCTCAAGGATTCAAAGAGGGACATCTCACATCTACCCGAAGGGATTATGATGGTTTCTTGGTGGAGGTGGCATTTGAGATGAGCTTTGAAGGACAGGAAAGAAATCAACAGGGAGAAGTTTGTTGTATGAATGTGACTGTGAATGATTGGTGAGGGCTGTCTGAAACTGGGGAAGTTCAATTTAGATGGAGCATAGTATAAATATAGGGAGAACACAGAGAGAAACTGAAAAGGTAGACTCTAGTCTGACTAGATTAAGGGGCAACTAGGGCATCTTTATTACTTAAGATTTGGTCTCAGACTCTTACTAGCTGTGGGACCCTGGTCAAGTCACTTAACCCTGTTACCTCAATTTCTTTGTCTGTAAGATGAGCTGGAGAAGGAAATGATGAATGGCAAATGATAGTATTTATGCCAAGAAAACCCTCAATGTGGTCACAAAGAGGCTGAAATTATAGCTCTTGAATAGTGGACTGAGGAACTTGACTCTTATACAGTAAAGAACAGTTGAAGATGTTTGAGGAAGGAAATGAGACTCTCATCAATAAGAGCATTAGAAGATGATAATGCCAGTTCAGTTAATTTAAGCACCACCAGAAAGACTTCAGGGAAGTGTTGGAAAGAAATTCAGAGAGTCAGGGGACCTTTGGACACTACTTCTCAGAATCATCCAGACAGTGATTAGAGAAGAGTAACTAGGATGATAGAAAGTTTCAGATCTGTAGTATATGAAAATATGTAGAAAGAATTCAGCATGTTTAGCAAGGATAAGAGGATCCTTGTAGGGTAGAGGGAGGCATGGCAACTGTCTTCAAGTATCTGAAAGGCTGGCAATGTGGAAGATAATACTTGCTTGCTCTGTCTGGCCCCTGGTGACAAAACTAGGTACAATGGATGATTGTTATAAAGAGATAAATTCAGGCTTGATATTAAGAAAAACTTCCTTACATGTGAGATACTCAGAAGTATAATAGGCTGTCTTAGTTACCAGGGAGGATAGCAAGCTTTGGGAGTATGTAGGAGAAGGCATTCTTTTTCAGGTTGGGTCTGAGTAGATGGTTATTCTGTGATCTCTGAGAAGTCACTTCACAGTCTCTAATTCTAAATTTTCTTATTTATAAAATGAAGTGAGTGGGCCTGAATGACCTTGTTTCCTTCCCTCTGAAACTCCTGTTATGATCCAGAGTCTCAATTGGGCTTTTTCCATTTGTGACCCATCAGTCTAAGCCAGTGTCATCCATTTGGAGTAGGAAATGTTTTGTTACTCAGAGCTTTATTGGCTTCTTTCAGCACTGAGCATTGAATCACTGCCATTACAGAATATCAGTGATGATTAGAGCAGTAGGAATAAGCAAGAGGCTGAGTAAATCAACTGTAACTCTGCCCTAGTGATTCCTCAAATTGGACAACAAACAAATGTACCCCTGCTCCCTGGAGCTCTCTCTTCCCTGTCTTGAGTCATTCACTCACCTCCCTAATCCAGGTCTTCCCCTCCATGGAGAGGCAATGGAATTTAGAGTTAAGAACCTTTGGTGTTGGGATTTGGGGGTGGGGGTGGGGGTGAGAAGGAGGGTCCAGAAACCTGCTCATTCACTTATGATCTATGAAACCCTAGGCAAATCACTTCCTTTCCCTGGGCCCCAGTTTTCTTATTTATAAAATGAAGGTATTGAATTCCATGCTTCTTTGAAGTTCTAAACCTCATGACTCTCCCTCTAAACTTTATTTCACAGGAAACGTTCTGTAACCATCCCTCTCTCCAGCTTTGCTTTCACTATTTACCTCTTGCAAAAACAAAACAAACCTGCCCTTACTACCTCATTTTCCTTCTTCCCCCATTCTGTATTCTTTATCCATTATCTCATAGAGTGTAGACCCAGAAGACTCAATGTTCTCATTTTATAGATGAGGAAACTGAGTCTGTGGGGGGGGGGTCACTGTTCAACTTCACAGCACTAGAAATTAGCAAGGTTATGAACCTCCTAACTGTATTTTTTCCTCCTGCACATAGCTGTTTTCTTTCTTTTTTCTTTTTCTTCCTCCTCTCCTCCCTCCCTCCCTTCCTTCCTTCTTCCCTTCCTTCCTCCCTCTTTTCTTCCTCTCTCCCTCCTTTCTTTTCTTCCTTGTTCTCTCAACCTCTTTTCTTTTTTCCTCTTTTCTTTTTTCCCTTCCCCTCTTTCTTTCTGTTTCCTTTTCTCTCTCCCTTTCTTCCTTCTTTCCTTCCTTCCATCACTAAAAGCTAGAACTCTGTCTACCTCCTCTTGGTCCTGACTTTGGTTCCTTGCATCATATCTTCTTCATCTTACTCAGAATTCACCAGGCTGGGGCTCCTGTCTTCTATCTCCTCTAATGATTCCCCTCTTCCCAGTATAAAAATAACTCTGCTTTGAGATAGAGAAAAGGAGAAAAGAGGAAAACTCAGAAAGGGGTTGTTGAGTCACTTGAAGGAAGAAGAAATGTCAGAAAGTTAAAAATCCGGATTTATTTCTCCAGACACCATCCTCTCAACTTTTCTTCAGAATCTGGGATCGTGGCTAGGATGTTTTTCAGAATCTGTTTGTGAATAAAACCATCATCTCCACGAATTCAGGGAGCATGTCTTATTCAGCTTTGTCTCTCCCTTAGTTGTTAGCATGTAGTAGACATGAAGTAAAGCCAGAAGTGGGATGGTGGGGGCTCTATAATCTATATATCCCTGCTGAGATCCCAGAGTCGGATGTAGGGAGCTGCTGAGATGGGATGAATCTGGTGTTATTCCAGCATTTAAACTTAGTGAGCTCTCAGACCTCTCTAGGCTCTAATTTGTCCAGTTTCCATGGTCCTGTTCTCCATTTTTTTCAGTAGTGGATGCCATAGAGGCTGTGACCACCAGAGGGCAGCAAAGCCTTGCGATTATAGGAGCCTGGGAACCTGTAGAATTCTCTCCAACAAAGAAAAGGCTTTAGGCTCAGAGATGAAGATTCAAAACTAACAAAAAAAAAAAAAAATCCAAAACTTGCACAGAACTACAGAAAGGGACTCTAGATATAATACAATAAAGGGACTCTAGATATAACGCAATTCAACTCTTTCATTTTACAGATGAGGAAACTGAGGCCGAGAAAAATGGAACAAATCAGTAGTTAAATAGCTAAGGTGACCCAAATCATTCGTTGGCAGAACTAAGATTTGACAGCATTTATCTGCCTCACATCTTTGCCTTGCCTCCTGGGAACTGTTACTCTCTCTGGCTCTCTTAAAGTTACTTTGTATTGTAACTTGATGGTAGAGCACTGGACCTGAAATTAGGAAGAACCAAGTTTAAATTCTTCCTCAGATACATATGAGTTTTGTGACCTTGGGCAAGTTATTCCATTTCTGCTTGTTTTAGTTTCCTCATCTGTAAAATGGGAGTAATAACAGTACCAACCTCTCAGGATGGTTATGACGGTCAGATGAGATATTTGTGAAGTGTGTTGCAAACTTAAATGCTATATGTTGCTGTTTGCTGTTGGTGTTTCATTTAGTCATGTCTGAATCTCCAAGACCCTTTTTAAGGTTTTCTTGGCAGAGCTACTGGAGTGGTTTTCCATTTCCTTCTCTAGCTCATTTTACAGATGAGGAAACTGAAAGAAAAGGAGTGAAGTGATTTGCTCAAGGTCACACAGCTGGTAAGTGTCTGAGGTCCCATTTGAACTCAGGTCCTCTTGATTCCAAGGCCAAAATTCCTGGCTATATATATGTATATATATTTGCCATTATTACAGGTATACCTGGAAGATATTGTGGATTTGATTCCAGACTGCTACAATAAATCAAATATTGTAATAAAGTAACTTGCACTCTTTTGATTTTCCAGTATAGTTAAAAGTTTTGTTAACATTATACTGTAGTCAATTAAGTGTATAATGATGTCTTCCAAAGTACATAGCTTAATTAAAAATACTTTATTGCTAAAAATAAATGCTATCTGAGCCTTCAGTGATAGAAATTTTTTGATGGGGGAAGCTCTTGTCTAAAAGTTGATGGTGGCTGGCTGATCATGCTGGTGATGGCTGAAGATTGGGGGAGTTGTGGCAATTTCTTAAAATAAAGTAACAATGAAGTTTGACACATTGATTGACTTTTTCACTTGAACAGTTAGAGGACATTGTAGGGAGATTAATTGATTTAATTTAAACATTGCTGTGTCCCAGGGAATAGGGAAGCCTGAGGAAAGGGAGCGAGATATGGAATAGCCTGTTGCTGGAGCAGTCAGAACACACATACATTTATCAATTAAGTTTAATCTGCATTATTACTGTTTTCTGACTCAAGGTCAGCAAACTTCAGACCCCAGGCAAAGTTCAGTCTGCACCCTGTTCTTGGTACCCCCAAGAGTTAAGAATTTTTTTTACATTATAAAGTACAATAAAATTTTATTTAAAAGTGTAAAATGCATTCTATGCTCTTGAATGTTTCTAAGTCCAAATGCCCTAAACTTCTGGAGTACCTTGGTGATTTGGAAAAGACATCTATATTAAAAAACTAAGGTCCTCCATTGTATCCAGGTCAATACTAGTTGTCTTGTTCCTATTATATTACGCTATTGGACTCAAAAGAGTTCTGGAAGAAATAGTGAGAATGGTGTTTTTTGCAAAACACACCCTCACTTAAATCCAAATTATGTGCATGTGTCATAACATCACTTCCTTGATGACAGGGTCTTCTTCAAGATCAAAGAAAAACTTATTGTTGTTCTTTATACAGTATTACACAAAAATGGAAGACCTATCCCTGCTCTAGACAATCAATGGAACAATAAAGCAAGCCCTCATTTGCACTGATTGTTGATTTCTGAAGTATAAATACTGAAAATTTAATAATCGCTGCCAAGCCAGTTTCCAGAACTGTGTCTAATATGGTAGTAAGGTTTTTCACAATAGGCTCGGTTTGAGTTTTATCTTTGCATTTCTCAACTTAGACGTCCAGCAGCACTGAAAGAGAAGGTAAAGGATCTATATCTGGACGCAGACGACTCCAGAGGAGAAAGGAAGTCTGGCGACTTTGCTCAGTCCTTCCTCACTTAATTCAATTTACTTGCAAGTCATGGCAGCACCTCCCTGATGTCATGATCTTCTGAGAACAAAGGACATACAACAACAAGCCCTTAAGCGAGCACCTGTATGGGCATTACAAATATTAGCTATGATGATGATGAGGATGTTTAGAGGCAGGACTCAAACCCAGAGCGTCCTGACCACAAGGCTAACGCTTTACTGTTGACTGCACCCCAATTGCATATATATTGCATAGTTACTTAATTAGCACTTTATTAAATTGAATTCTAATTCCAAGGTTGGCAGACTGGCCTCAGGGCTCTGACTTCCTCAGGAATTTGGAGTTTGGATGTGAGATGGTAAAGGGAAGAGAGGTAGGATTGGGAAAGTATAAAGGATGCAACATACACTTCTGGGATTTAGGCTCTACTGATTTCTCAGGGATATCAACTCTTCCTCAGATTTTAGTCCAAGGGATCTTGCCTTTAGTTCCAGGCCTTTCAACAATGAATTTGTGGAGTTTAAAAAGTCTGGAAAGGCATAATTTCTGGGGAATTTAATAATTTTTATTTTTATTTTTTATTTATTTAAGGCAATGGGGTTAAATGACTTGCCCAAGGTCACACAGCTAGGCAATTATTGTGTCTGAGGTCAAATTTGAACTCAGGTCCTCCTGACTCCAGGGCTGGTGCTCTATCCACTCTGCACCACCTAGCAGACTCCATTTTTATTAATAATGCCAGCATTCTCTCTTAGACCAAAAGATGCCAAGGCTCTTCTAGACTATCTAAGCTCAATTACACTCAAATTTGTTATAAGAGAAAATAGAGTATGCAACTTCAGAAATAATCTACCAAAGTCAGGCCTAGCTCAGACTATGTCTATGTAGCTGTTGAGTTGTTTGACTCTTTGTGACTCCATTTGGGAGTTTCATGACAAAGATATTATAGTGGTTTGCCCTTTCTTTCTCCTCATTTTACAGATGAGGAAATTGAGGCTGCTAATGTCACCTAAAACAAATTTTAATTTTCTCTGCTTTTTTCTCTCTCTAATAACAAATATAAATCTCTTCATGGTATCATTGGTCACTTGATGTCACCAATATCATAGAGGAGGAAGATTCCTATACTTGTGGAGGTCTTTAGCAAAACTGATAAGGCAGATTAGTCCTGAGTTGGAGGTGGCAATCTTTCTAACCTAATAGGAATGTGTGTCTGAGGGCTGCAGCCTTGATGGATGAGTCAGAAGTAGCTTTCTCAGATCCTGCCTTCTGATAGTGAAATTATATAAGAATCCCCTTTCCAAAACTCCAATGTGGGGTCCAGTGTCTTTTTTTCTTTTTTTAATTATATGAATATTTCATTTATATTTCAATTACATACAATGGTAATTTCTACCAATCATTTTTTTGGCAAGGTTTTGAAATTTTCAATTTTTTTCTCCCTGTGCCCCCAACAGAAGGCAATCTGATATAGTCTTTTTTTTAGGTTTTTGCAAGCCAGTGGGGTTAAGTGACTTGCCCAAGGCCACACAGCTAGGTAATTATTAAGTGTATGAGGCTGGATTTGAACTCAGGTACTCCTGACTCCAGGGCCAGTGCTCTATTCACTGCATCACCTAGCTGCCCTTTGATATAGTCTTTACAGTTACTTCCATGATTGGCATAGATCCGAACTGAATGTGTTAAGAGAAGAAACAGATACAAAAGGAAGAAAGAAAACATTAGTGACAGCAAAATTATGTAATACATAAGACAACTTTTAAAAATTGAAGATAATAATCTTTGGTCTCCATTTAACTTCCATAGTTCCTTCTCTGGATACAGATGGTATTCTCCATCACAGATCACCTAAAATTACTCTCTGATTATTGCACTGAAGGAATGAACAAGTCATGGTTGATCATCATCCCATGTTGTTAGTGTGCACAATGTTCTTCTGCTTCTGCTCATCTCACTCAGCATCAATTAATGCAAGTCTTTCCAGGCTTTTATGAAATCCCATCCCTCATGATTTCTTATAGAATAATAGTGTTCCATCCCCCCCCCACACATATCACAATTTATTCAGCCACTCTACAAGTGATAGGAAATCCCTCAATTTCTAATTCTTTGCCACCACAAACAGAGCTGCTGTAAATTTTTTTGTACATGTGGGATTTTTACCCCATTTCATGATTCAGGATATAGATCCAGTAGTGGTATTGCTGGTTCAAAGGGTATGCACATTTTTAATGCCTGTTGGGCATAATTCCAAATTGCTCTCTAGAAAGGTTGTAGCAGTTCACAGCTCCACCAACAATGCCTTAGTTGGGGCCCAATTTTCTAGCCAGGTCCCCATGCAAGCATACTCAATCAGAAAGTTTAGAGAAATTTAATAAATATGTATATTAACTTGAGACCAAACTTTGGAAGCTAACACTTTTCCCTCAATAGAACAAACTCTGGAAGTTAATACCATGTTTATTTTAATTCTTTATTAAGGTCACACTCATGGAAGTCTTCAAGACAAATAGGGTTAAATAAGTTGTCCAGGTCACAGAACCAGGAAGTGATTGAGGTCAGAACTAAAAATCACAAAAATTTTTCAAGCCAATAAGTATCCAATGTGTATGTTGGCTTTTCCTTAGCAAGTAATGACAGTGGCACTGAAGAAGTGCTGCAATAGCAAGAAGTTTGAGAATTTGTTTACATTTGCATAATATAAATGTCTGCCCATGTGAATGGTAAGTATGGAGGAAATGAAAGGCCCTGGAGTAACAGAGAGGAACAGTCAAGGTCAGAGAAGAAAAGGATACATTCATATTTCCTAGGATTCTGGGAATAATTCTGAGGGTTGGAAAAGTGTTAGTGTCTCCTGTCCATTCTCCAACAATTAGGAGTAAAAATTCTTAAAATGAATAGCTACGTGGTAAATATCTATCAATAAAAAGTGAAAAGCAAACCCAATATACATTTTATGTGTATTCCAATAGAATTGTTGTTGTTGTTGTTTTATAGGACACTGAGATTATAAACACCTGGGTCAAATCAAAAGCAAGGATAGGATGTACAAAAGTTGCTCAGATCTGCCATATTTCAAGTTTCATATCATGTCCTGGACACAGAATGACAACTTTTCAATTGCGGTCTGGATTGTCCTTGCTTATTATCTAGAGAAAAAGTTCTTCATCTGACTCACTCCTTATGTTTAATCTTATGTTGGAAGATATGAAGAAAATGTCAGTTTGTACATTTCTCTCTCTCTCTCTCTCTCTCTCTCTCTCTCTCTCTCTCTCTAAGTGAGGCATGGCTTTGCTCTACATTAAATTGTTTTTGATAGACTCAATTGCAGTATTGCAACATTCATTCATCATATTAAGTTTTCTTTGAAAAATCCCAAATTCACAGTAGTGAAAATAAGACACTGATTGATGGATAAAAATGAATGCATAAAGACCATTCAGTATAACCTATTCTGTGATAGGTTAAACCTCTGCAGTTCCTTTCAGTCTTTGGGTTCTGGAAGTGTATAGTCAGCTTCAGAGCTGAGTAGAACAATTAATCATCTTACTGAGAATTGTAACTGTACCATACTAATAATTAGAACGTCAAGAGACAGATTAGCTATGCTGTGTTATCTTGAAGTTGAAACCCCAAAATGTTCTGCCCGGCATTGCTGAATGAACAGGGTGCCCTGCTGATATGGGAGGAACCCACATCCCAAAGACCAAGGACTCCCACAACTTTGAGACCACCACCAGAAATCTTGTTTCCTACTAGATCAGGTCATAGGGTGATGGCTGTTCTGGAAAAGGCAGTGAGAAGGATGTCTTTGCACAAGATTCCTCTCACTACAATCAACACAACATGCATGTCATACCATCATTCATTTGATGTCAAGGTCTTCTTCGATTGCTAAAGATAGCCATCATCATCAGTTCTCAAAGAATCCCTTTTTTGAATCCTCCTACACTGTGCTCTGATATTTTGACTCTACAGGGTCTGTATCAGTGCCTGATGACTAATGCCCTGGGAACTGTCAATCAAATCTCCTGAGGTTCCTCTGTTGTGAGGAGGCAAAAGCCTCTTCAAGAAAGGGTTTAAAACTTAGAACTTAAAGCTTAGAACTCCTGAACTGATTGTTTATTTTATTTATCTCTATTCTAAGGGTAAAAACTCTGCATGTAGAAATTTAATATATTTAGTAATTTTTATAAGGAAACAACTTCATTTTGCCAAGGTCATTGAAATAGAGACAATACAAAAAGGAGGAATTCCCCAGTGGTTGGGGACTCAGAGCTAATTTTGATTGTTGCTGTAAATATATATGCTTCTATCCCCTAGTAGGGTTAACCTATAAAAAAAGCAAAGCAGGGAGAAAAAAGTTCATTGTCCTTTGGTAACCATAGAAACCACAAAACTTGTTTAGTTCTTCTACTTACATCACTAATCTGAACTTGAGTATTCCTAGTGGATGTCTATCAATGCCACCAATGAATTAAATAATTTGTTGAATTGGAATCTAATTTCCAAAACAAACTGGATGTGGAATAAGACTTAAGGGTGAAATGTTCAATTTTATATGAATCTTTCAATATTAAAAGCCATATAATAGTCTCTACCATCTTATGAAATGACTTGCCTTAATAAATAAGCACATATTCCTTGTGCAGACTCAGTAAAACATGCTGTTGAAAAATGCATCACTATTTTCAAATATACATTGATGCTGTGTGATTAATAAAATACAAATTCATTTAAAATTATTACTGGATTCATAGAAGTTTGGGGTTATGTAGTTTCTCAATTAATGACCACTAAAAGCACCATTACTATCCTGTAAAGGACAATAAATATTTTTATATTTGAAGGTTTCCATATTAAAAAAATCTGAGGAATTAGTGGACTAAACTATCCTATACTATCCTAGAGAGCCACCATTAGTCATTGTTTTTCCTGAGACAAGAATCACAAAATAAATCAATGGTAAATGATCTGAAATCTATGTTCAATTTATTTGGGAATAAAGGAGTGTCAGAGTCCTCATGAAACCCTGGAGAACAGAATAATGTGTGATGAGCTCATGGCTATTTGAGACAGAAGCTACTATCTAATACCTTCTTAATTTAATTATCTTTGCTAATTTAATGCTAAACTCAGTTACTTCTATGCTGCTAAAAGACTGAAAGTGTTGTTTAAGTGATAGAAATTTTGACCCAATAGGGCAAAATTCCAGTCATCCCCCCTTGGTGATAGTTGCCTGTACTGACTTCCTCTTAGTAGGGATTAAAAGCCATCAGTTAATTTCTCATATTACCAAAGATAAAAAAGACTGTGTCTATTAGAACATACTGATATACTCTTTTGTGGAGTCATGAATTGGTTCAACTTACTGAAAAAAACAGTTTGGAACTGTGTGAGAAAATTCACTAAACTATTCATGTCCTTTGACCCAATACTGGGATTAAATTTTAAGGAGAACAATGTCAGTTTAAAAAAAATCCATACATATATACATACACTATATATGAATGTATGGATATATATCCATACAAATCCATATATACATATAAAATAATGTATATATGTAAATATATATGTGTATACACAAACATATATACAAATATATATATGTACATATATATATATATATATATATATATATATATATATAAACAAAATGCCCATAGTAGAAATCTTTGTGGAAGCACAAACCCAGGAATTAATTGGAACAGCTGAACAAACTGTGTTATATAAATGTAATGGAATATTAATATGCCATATAAAGCAACAAAGATAAGGAATTCAGTGAAACAGGCAAAGGCTTGCATGAGGTGAGGAAGAGTTGAAAAAGCAGAGCCAATAAAGCAACACCCATGTCTATAATGACGAAAATAATTATATTTAAAGCAATTGCATTCTAATGAAGACAGAAAATAATCCTAGTTCTGTGAAACTGAATGAAGTGAACATCATTCTTCTCCTTATATAGAAAAATAGAGGACTGCAGATGTGAAATGGGTCAAAAACTGCCAGATAAAGTCACTGTGTTAGTTGGTTTTGTTTAGCTTTTAAAAACAAATTAAGAAAGAGGGTTGAATGAGGTGGTGAGGGAAGGGAAGAAGGTTAAAAAAGGGTTCAATGACAGGATTACAGGGAAATGATTGTGCTGTAAACATTAAAGGCAGAACAGCAGACAGCAGAACACACCTAAGACCAATTTAGGATCTTTGAACCTTGTTCGTTGATCCACTTTTCTAATTTCCAGATTCATTTTCAGACAATTTTTTAAGGTTTTTTGCAAGGCAACAGGGTTAAGTGACTTGCTCAAGGCCACACAGCTAGGTAATTATTAAGTGTCTGAGGTCAGATTTGAACTCAGGTACTCCTGACTCCAGGGCCAGTGCCCTATCCACTGTGCCATTCCTAGCTGCCCCACTTTCAGACAATTTGAAAATCTTTTGATGTCATGGCAAAACTCATGTTGTTTTCAGAACTAGGAGGGAAGAAGGGTAATAGAATGAGTGCCAGACTTGGAACCAATAGACCTGGGATAAATTCCTAGGTTTGCCACATGTAATTCTGCATTTGATCTATTCTGATTGGTTATTTTAGCAGAAATATGTTATAAATGTAGCTTGACAGAAATATTTCTAGAAAATTGAGGATTTTTTAATAGGCAAATAATGTCTTAGTATTATTGTGAAAATTGTTTTGCCTTTATAGATCCTGTTTTAAAAAGAATAAAAACACTTTCTGAGTTTGCCTTGTGCTTGCCCTATTTAATACTCTTCTTGACTCTTGAAATCATTAGGATTCTGAAAGGACATTTCAGTGTAACCCCTTAATTATTGTTTAGTTTCTTCCAAATGCTCGAAAGTATTTATCCTTTTAAGTTTCTTTTGTCTCCTATATATGCATTTCAAAATTTCTATTCAACTAGGATCTTTTTGTTTTTTTAGGTTTTTGCAAGGCAATGGGGTTAAGTGGCTTGCCCAAGACCACACAACTAGGTAATTATTAATTGTCTGAGGCCAGATTTGAACTCCGGGACTCCTCCAGGGCCAGTTCTCTATCCACTGCACCACCTAGCCTCCCCAGCTAGGACCTTTTTATTGGGAATGTTTTAAAGTTCTCTAGTCTATTAATAGTCTTTTTATCTCCTACAAGCTTTTACTCAGTTTTATAGTAAATTATTATTTAGTGTAATCCATATTTTGCATTTTTGAAATATTATGTCCTGACTTTCTCCCCTTTATAATGAAAGGCAGTATGGTATAGGAGCTAGAGCATTGACCTTGAAGCTATGAAGATTTTGATTTGAGTTATGCCTCTGAAACATATTGGCTGAATGATTTGGTCAAGTAAATTAATCCCTTAGTGCTTTGTTTTAATGTATAGTCTCTAAGACTACAAATTACAAAGAATGGATCCACCTGCAGTGATAAAGGGATTAAAGGGTGCCTACATGCTTGGGAATTCCTATACTAATGAAGTCATAGTTTCCAGACTTATCTATATCTCTTTTTAATAGCAGTCGCTGACAAGTCTTGTGTGTCAGAGTATTGTTAGACTTCTGAACTTCTGAACTTATACTTGCATACTTGGCTAAATCCTTTTCTCAGGCCTCTGACTGAAGGCATTTTCTATTTTTTTTGCCTTTCTTTATCCTTATTTGATCAGTTGTGGTTTTTAGATCTTTTTTGGAGTAAAAATGGTTTCTCTATGCCTTTTCTTATTGCTGCTTGGATTAGAAATCAAGTATTATTGTTTGTACCTGGTGAGACCCAGTTCTAACCATGGAACCCAGGGCAAATCAATTGACCTCTGAAGTTAATTCCTGAGTTACTCAGGGGCTTTAAACATTCCAGAGTAGAGTGGGACACTAAAAGCAACCTGAGATCCTTGGCTAGGAGTACATGCAAGGAGTACAAAGTGTCCTTTCCTCTAGTATGCAGTGAGAGATGGGACAAACATCTAGTCATCAATGAAGTGGCAGAAATAGAGTCATGTATAGGCAGATCTAGAAACAGCTAGACAGAGCCGTGGAACAAGAATTCCTAACAAACCACTTTAGCTTAAAGAAAGACCAATAAAAAGGGCAATCCTGGGAAACAAAATGTTTGGAGAAAAAATATCTCAACACAAGCACCCAAGTCATGGCCAGCTAGAAATTCACAAAGGCCAGAAGTGTCAGACATCTGTCTGAGAACTCCTCCAGTGCATGTGCTGTCTGTTTTGTCATAATCCTCTGCTCCTTCAGGTGGGGTCTGCTCCCTGACCTTGGCCCATGACTGTATCTCTCCTTGGGACAGTCCATATTTCTTAATGTGATATCCTCTCAACTTCTTTTAACCAGTTTAGGCCTTTCTCCTTTAAAAGCAGATTAAAGCCCCTTCCCTTCTCCATAACTACCTCTACTAGGACATCCTCTCAGATGAACTCTTTCATGCTTCCTCATTTCTCCTAGTTTGTGTATACTTTATAGAATAATAATACTTAAAGACCATGTAACCCAATAATCTTATTTTATAGATGAGGAAACAAGTCCAGAAAGGAAAAGTGTTTCATCCATGATCACACAGTAAATTATTGGCTATACTTAAGTGACTGTGGCTTTGTAAGAGTTCTCAAAGTCTTTGTCCTTTCTCCTCAACTTGATTATACTCCCCATTAGGGGTTAGGGCAAGATCTTCCTCAAATTCTCAGGATAGACCTTCTTTTGTTGTTGATCAGTCATTTTTCAGACATGTCCAACTCTTCAAGAGTCCATTTGGGATTTTTTTGGCAAAGATATTATAGTATTTTATCATTTTCTTCTCCAGCTCATTTTACAGATAAGGAAACTGAGGCAAACAAGCTCAGATTCACAGAGCTTCAAGTGTCTGAGGCCATATTTAATCTCAGGAAGATGAGTATTCTTAACTCCAGGCCTGACTCACTATACCACCTCTGCCTCCACAGAGGCTCTTTAGGCCTAGAATATTTGAGAGGTAGTTCATTTACTAGATGACTGTCTAGTGCCTACTTTGCATTCCCATAAAGACTCCTCAGAGGAAAGAGACAAAGTCCTTCTTGTAGTCAGTTTGCAAGTTTATTGGAAACACCAGATAACACAAAGAACAACAAATACTTTCCCTCCCTTCTCTCCTCCATTCACATCTTGATAGGTACATTCCTGATGCCAGGCAACAAATGGAGGTCTCTAACCATTGGCAAGAAGGTCAAGAAGGGAGAGAAAGCATCAACCAGAGATATTGCTTGACTCCCCATTATCAGATGGTCTCATTTCTGCAAGGACCTTCCCTTCAATGTTTTGAGATGCCATACTTCTCAGGAGTAACAAACATAGCCCTAAACAGAACTCAGTTGTAGACTTTGGGGCCTATAGTATCAGACAAACAACCCAGCAAGAGAAAAATGAAATCTAGCAGTTGGCATTCATATACACAATGGACAGACATAGCTCCTGAGAGAGTCACTTGGGGATAAATAATACTAACTCTCCAAGCCAAGGGCTCTCTTTAAGAGAGATACCAGACTGAAAGGGATCTAGGATAGTAGAGATTTTTGAATCCAGAAAAGAGGGTCAATATTATTTTTTTTTTTGCCTAAGAGAGAGAAAGGAAGCAGGGGAAATGTGGAGAAGAGAAACTTGTGAAGGGACAGGGATACCTAAAAAATCAATGCCAAAAAGCATAGATTTAAAGATTCAAGTGAGAAGGGTCATTTGTTTGAGATAATTAGAAGTCATTTAGTACAAACTTCTCATTTAGCAGATGAGAAAGCTGACTCAAAGAAATAAAAGGTAGCTCCTAATTGGTTGAGTTCAGCATTCAAACCCAGCTCCTCTGAGCTCACTGTCAGCTATCACATTGTCTTCTCCACTTTGGGAGTTTTGAAAGACTATATATACATGGTTGGCATAAGATTTACCTTCCTAAACCTATGGATCATGGATGAGATAATTTTAATTTTCCTTCCTGAATATATACTGATAGGAGCTGTCAAGGTTCACAGGGAAAGCCAGCTTAGGATAATTTACAAGATAGCTCTTTTAGAAAAGGGAGAATATGGGAACTAGTTTTGGGGCATCTTATCCACAAAGTCCATATTTAGGCATTTCTGGGGACCAGTAGAACTCTTAAAGATGGTTTTGTTCTCTCTTTCTTTCTCTCTCTTGGGCAGAAGTAGATCCTGGTTTCTTCATTCAGTACTTGTTCCAGCGGGATGAGGTAGAGGAGACAAAGTGGACAGTGGAGTTGTGACCACTCTGACTGCCACAGCTACTACTGAAGCCCTCAGTGGGGAGACAGGGATTGCAGGGAGCATAGGTCTCCCCAGTGATCACAGTGCTCCCTCCGCTGGTGACTGCCCCTTCTCCACCTCTGACAGAGATCTTAGATCCCCGACTCAGACCTGTGCCACAGGAGCCGGCAGAACTTCGGGCACCCCCAGAACTCAGAAGGCCATTGGTGGTGCGGATGTTGCTACTCCCAGAGAAGCCAGACCCACCACGGGCATAGGAAGAACTGGAGACAAAGGGTTCTGAACCACATATCACACCACCTCTGGAACTGCTCACAGCTGGAGAAGGAAAGGGGTCAGAGGGAAATGACAATCTCTAAGATGCCAGGAAGTTTCCCAGACCTGTACATATGGACAATGTAGATCACCAGACCAAATTGTGAACTGGATATACTTGTGAGCTACATCCCACTTACCCACATATACTTACTCCCCCAAGACCCACACCCATTCCTACTCTAATCTTCTCCTGCCTTCTGCCCTTCTCTCCCTTGCCATGGGAAAAAAAGGACAATTTTCTTACATATGTTCACTGGTCCGACACCTTCACAGATTCTAAAGGGAGAAAGAGATGGAAAAAGATAAGTCAAAAAAGAAAAGTGCTGACCCCAGGAGACTGAAGTCAAATCTCGATTTGGCTACTGGTGAGCTGGGAGTTACAGTAGGGGATTTCTCAGATCTCTAGGACATTTCTGATTTGATAAATTGACTATTATTACTGTCACTCTCAGAAATCACCAACTTTGACCCAGAGGGAACACTTTCCAAAGGAATTTCAAGGCTTAGGTGGTTTGGGAGGACTTTTAAAAGTAGGATATTTATAGAATTTTAGAGTTGGCAAGAAGCTTCAAGCTCTCTCAATACAACTAACTCCCTCATTTTATACATGAAAAAATGCATTTAAAAGAGGAGTATTAACCTGCCTATGATCACAGAGCTAATTGGTGGTCTCAGTGAATCAAAAACATCCTTCTCTCCTAAAGTTAGTCTACTTGTCCCTTTTATTTGTTTCATAATCCCTAATAATGGTCCCACCACCCCACCCTTTCCAGAAAGTAAGCCCTTTCCAAGGACTAACCATAGTTCTTCTTCTTCACTAAAGTTACTCACCTGTTCTCTTCACCTTCTAGAAGTTTCCTATAGGCAGTGATCTCAACATCCAAGGCCAATTTGACATTCATCAGCTCCTGGTACTCACGCAGCTGACAGGCCATATCCTGCTTGGCTTGCTGCAAAGCCCCCTCTAGTTCAGCCAGCTTGACCTTGGCATCATTGAGAGCAGCCTCTCCCTGCTTCTCGGCCTCAGCAACAGCAGCCTCTGCCTTGGCCCGCTGTGGATTGAAAATTGAAAGTGAGGATTTATTTATTCCTAATTCTTGGGTAGAATCAAATACTTTCTCAAAGATGCTGAAGAAGTATTGGTTTCAGTGGCACTTGGCTGCTACCAGGGCCCTAAGCAAAACGGAAAGTAAGAGTCTTCTCTTTCCTTTTTGTTCTGTTTATTATTGTTTTCCTCTAACCTTAGAACTCATTAACCAGATAAGCATCTCAGAAAAACAAGCAACATAAAAAGAATTAGGCAGAAACATGTAAGCACCAATCATGCATTTGTTTTCAAAATGTGTATGTTAACCTAAAAAAATGAAAAAATAATTGAAAAAAATTATCCAGCCTGCAAAAAAAAAAGTATTGGCTTGCTGAGACACTGGGATGGACTTCCTTAAGTGAGACTAACAAAAATTGATTGTCTCTCAAAACATGCTAAGGGATGGAAATAATTCCTTCTTCAGATGACACCTTCTTATTTCACCCTTCTCAAGCCCAGTATTGTGCCTTTGCCAGTTGGTTTTCTCTGACCTAGCTCTCCATCCCCTAGACTTCTTATGTTCTGCCACCATTAAGTCTCCTGTCCTTCCTGTCCAGGATGCCTTCCCCTCAAACTTCTTTGCTTGAGCAACTTGATTTCCTGCACAGATCAATCATCAATCAATCAACATTTATCAAACCCCTGCTATGTGTTAGGTGCTGGTCAAACAAACAAAAATGAAATAAATCTCTATTCTCAAGGTATGAAGTCTTCTCCTTGTCAATCATGTTTTTCTCTTTTCCCAGACTTCCTAAACTAATTCTAGGTCCATTGTACCTAGTCTTTTTCATCATCCCCATTATTGAAGTTGAGCTTTAGTAGCAATTTTAAATTTATATTTGTATGCAGACACATGTATATCATTCAGTGTCTGTGACCCAGTGTATGTTGCATCTCCCTCAATTCCAGTAGGATGGGCAAGGCTGGCAGGGCAGGATAGGACAGGACAGGACAAGGAAGGGCCTGTTTCCTGCTCCCTGCTCTAATCCTCAGGACTCATGAATGAAGTGTATACATATATGAGACCAGTGAAGGTGAGCTAATTGGTTCACCTGATTTTAGAAAGTCTACCCTAAAGGGGAAACCCTTGATCCTAACCTCCCTCTCCCTTTCCTTGATGACTGCCAATTCTGGATGCTGCTCTCACCTGTGCCTTGGCATGATCAATCTCTGTCTTTAGTCTCTGGATTAGGCGGTTTAGCTCATTGATCTCATCCCGAGTGTTCCGAAGATTATCACAATGTATACCTGCTGTGACTCGCATTTCCTCATACTATAAGGAAAGTCAGATGAAAGGCAGAGTTAGGTCATCATCATGGTGTTTCACCAGTCACCCCCTGCCCCTCATCTCAGTACCCCTAGAGTCTGGCACCAAAAGACCCAAGAAGAGAAACTGGAGAGATTCCACTTCCCTTAACCCCATAAGTTAATAACATTAGAAATAATAGTTAGTGTTTCTATAGCATTATGTAATATAGCTAAATAATGTTATCTCATTTAGCCCTCACAACAACCCTGGAAGTAGAGGTTATTATAATCAGTATTTTACAGATGAGGAAACTGAGACAAACAGAGATTAAGTGACTTATCCAAGGTTACACATTTAGTGGGTAACTGGCTGGATTTGAACTCAGTTGATTTCTTTTGTTTGACAGATTCCACCCACCCTACACATATCGTTGAACGAAATTACCTAAATAGTGGCTTTCAGTGTCAAAACTAACTTTCTATTCTGGAGCTTCTAAGCCTCCACAGCTCTCTCCCTGACTATTGCTAATTCATTCCCTGTGGGGAGGGAAAACTGCTTATTTTATTGAAACTCAAGATTTGTTCCCACCTCCTAAGTGTCCTCTGAGTTTACTTCCTGCCTAGGGTAGGATGCTTCCTTTGAACTGATAGGGAACCCCCCAAGAGATCAGGTCAGAGTTAGAGTGCTGGGGACAATTGTAAAGGTCCATATTTATTAAGGTTTCTGATCTGGGCTCTATCTGACTGCATCCTTTATCTTTCCCTGCATTCATCCCCAACCCCAACCCTCAAAATACATGCTCCCTTACTTCTGAGGAGTTATCTTGACTAATTTACCTTAGTCTGGTACCAGGCCTCAGCATCAGCCCGACTTCGCCTGGCAATCTCTTCATACTGAGTCTTAATTTCAGAAACTATTCCATCCAAGTCCAGGTCCCTGCTGTTGTCCATTTTCACAATGACAGATGTGTCTGAGATGTGGGAATTAAGCATCTCGATCTCCTACACAAATGATTCATCAATCAATCAGCCAACATTTATCAACCCCCTACTCTATATCAGGTTCTAGAGATACAAAACAAAAATGAAATAAATCTCTTTTCTCAAGACAAGAAGTCAGAAAGAGGAGCATAATCTATTCACCTTGCTAAGAGGTTGAAAAATGAGATCTCAAGAACAAAGAAAATCATAGCCAACCCTTAGCTATCTTACCTAGGGAAAGGGATAAGAGGCTGCCACAGATAATTCAAAAAAGTAGATAATGGCAAAATAGACCATTTGAAAATATTTTCTCATGGAATTTGGTATTATTTGAGTAATTTGAAGGTTCAGAGATCTATTTACTTTTCTGAATTGTGTGGCGAAAAATAAGATCATTATGTGCCTCCATTATCTTTGAGTCCACACACCAGCTGAGCAAGATGGCCAATAGACATACTAGAGTCTAGAAGCCCTCTTTCATTGTCATGTGCTTTGTGCATAATCTACCCATCAATATTTGAGAGCTAGTAACATCTGGGTTTTTATTTTTGTATTTTGTTTTGTTTTGCAAGGCAGTGGGGTTAAGTGACTTGCCTAAGGTCACACAGTTAGGTAATTAATAAGTGACTGAGGCTGCATTTGAACTCGGGTTCTCCTGACTTCAGGACCAGTGCTCTAACCACTGCACCACTTAGCTGCCCCAGAGCTGGTAACATCTCAAGAAAGAAAAGTCTCCAAATGTTAGGAGAACCACAAAGTAGGTTCAGTAGGTAATAACTCTAAATGGAATACTCTGGACTTTTCAGTCAGTTCAATGGGCTTGATTTACATGATAAGTGTGCCACATCAGCTGGTGAAGCCAGAGAAAAAGCAATCTCATGGCTTGACATTAATCTCTGGTCTTGGGAAAAGTTTCTTGTTGGAAACTAAAAAAATAGAATGTATAGTTTTAAGACTGCAAAAGAGACCTTTACCTTCTCATACAGGGTTTTCAGGAATTCGATCTCATCAGTTATTGCTACTACATTGACCTCCAGATCAGACTTGTTTAAGTAAGCTGCATCCACATCCTACAAGAAGGAGAGAGGGAAGGAGACCTGTTTGCTACTTCCAAGAATTAATACTAGGACTACAGTAGGTGGGGAAAACCTGGGAATAGAATGATGGGAAGATTTGTCAAATAGGCCACTGGGTAATATTGTGGTAGGTGGGTGTTATGGAAGCATGGGGTGGAGCTATTATTACTACTACTACTGGTACTCCTACCATCACCACCATCACTACTGTTGCTGCTGCTGCTACTATGACTACTACTATTGCTGCTGCCTCTGTTGCTACTACTACTGTTGCTGTTTCTACTGCTGTTACTATTATTACACTACTACTACTACTACTATTACTACTACTACTACTACTATCAAAACTATTACTACTACTACTACTACTACTACTACTACTACTACTACTACTATTTTTTCTCTTCCTTAATGCTCAGAAAAAGCAAGAGGGGCATTTTGTCCTAATAGCTATATAAAAAACAGGGGTGGTTCTGAAAAACCCAAATTTATAAAGTCAAGTTATCTAATCTCTACCTCCCCAGAAGTTCTGATGTCTTTATAAGGTGACTCTGGGATCCATATTGATGGTTCTTGGGTTCTAATATTCCAAAAATTTGCCTGTGCCAACCTTACTTACCTTCTTCAGAGCCACAAACTCATTCTCTGCATTGGCCCGATCTACTAACTCCTCTTCATACCTGGGATGGCAAGCACAAGGAAATTGGGTTATCCTTTTGGTCCAGCCAGATTACCCTCCTTTCTGTCCCCTGTCATCCATATTAGTTACAAACCCTATCATAAAATACCTCTCTTCAGATACTGTCTCCCCAACCCTTTTTCCCTTAGCACTGTTCCTTTTGTTCAGTCTTGCTCCTCACTTTCTTTTTCCAGGAAGCCTTCCTTGATTGACCCTATCCAGAATCAAATGCTCTTTAAATCCATTTACCCCTTCAATATATAGTCCTGCCTTTGTACCCTTCTCCCATATCAAACTGGGAGAACTCCTTGAGAGAGGTGACCATATCTCCTTCTCTATTCCTTCCATCCTTCCATCTCCCCCAAACACCCAAGACAAATCTCTGTAGTCTAAAGGAAAACAGTGACATGGAAATGAGGGAACCTAATTATCACAAATTTAAAAACAACATTTCTGAGACTTTTACAACAAGCAATGAAAGCTTTGGACAGTGGAGTTGGAATTAAAGGACCTGTTTTTTGTATATCTCAGTTTTGACATTTGGTATCTATGTAACTTTATCCTCCTTGGGCCTAATTTCCATATTTGTAAAATGAGGGGATTGGACTTGATGACCTCTAAGGTCCCTTCCAACTCTAAATTAGTCAGATCTGTGCCCTCATCCCACCAGTAATAAAGCACATTTTCCCCCACTAGGGGCTATGGACACCATCTTTCCTTATTTCCCTTGGTAGTGGTTTCCCTTGCAGGAAGTCCTCCATAACCTTCACCCCAATCTCTCCAACTACTGATCTGCTCTGGCTCTTTTGTCAGAGACTTCCATTTGGGGTTTATATGTTCCTTTCACACTCACTTCTTGCGATTTTTTTTTAGGTTTTTGCAAGGCAAAAATGGGGTTAAGTGGCTTGCCCAAGGCCACACAGTTAGGGAATTATTAAGTGTCTAAGGACAGATTTGAACTCTGGTACTCCTGACTCCAGGGCCAGTGCTCTATCCACTGTGCCACCTAGCTGCCCCCCACCACTCACTTCTTCTTGAAGCCCTCCAGGGCATCCTGTATGTGATTCCTCTCAGCTTCCAGCCTGGCCCGGTCACTGGCAGCAGCATCCAACTGATGCCTCAGGTTGTTGATGTAGCTCTCAAAGAGGGGCTCCAAGTTGCTCCTGACACATTTCTGGTCTTGGAGGAAGCTCCACTTAGTCTCTAGGAGCTTGTTTTGCTGTTCCAGGAAGCGAACCTAAACCCCACCAGGAAATGGAACAAGATCTAGGATGGTCTCACTTCTTTGTCTCAGTTGGCCACAATACATTTTTTTGCTTTCAACTCTTTGCTGCATTACCACCTCCTCAGCTCATTTTTTACTCCACCCACTCTCCCCTAACCCAGTAGAAGATGGGAGAACATTGCTTCTTTACAATTAAACTCAGTTGAAAAGAAAGACCCTTATAACTCAAACATTTAAGAATCACCTTCTTTGGAAAGTCCAGATAGCCAGGAGCTTAAAGAGGAAGTATCAATGGTAGTGATGATTCTACTTGGGATTTTTGACATTAATCTCAAAAGTCTTAGAGCCCTTCCCAAGAATAAAGTAGGGATCCACATAAAGTAGAATTAGTGGAATTGTTTTTTGGAAGTTCAAAAACACCCAGAGTCATGTAAAAATGACTTGGAGGATTATCTGATATTGGAGGTTCCCCTTGACCCAGGAAACTGCTCCCTGCCATAAGCAAAGACTAAGTTCCAAATTGACTGTACTTGTCCTTGAATATATATAATAAATTATGTGCATTCCCACCAAGAAATTCATACTGAATCTGCATGTCCTCAAGTGAAACGTAACTGTAGCTTCTTTCTTTTTCTTGGTCCAAAGAGATTTTTATTCAGGTCACAAAGAACAAAATTTCCTTTGTTTTTATTGCTTTACAATGATCTGGTCTGGTCACTTGGATGGCTTGTTAGATCACACTGTAAGACAAATCAACTAACCTTCATGGGCCTTAGTTTACTCATCTCTAAAATAAGAGGGTTAGATAAGATGTTCTATATAAGAATGTTCCTTATACTTCACTTAAGAGAAGGGGAAATAAGGACTCTATGCACCTTGTAGTGAGGAGGAAGTGAGATATAATATTCTGGATCAATCAGACTCAGAAAGACTTCCTCCAAATACAAACCATTGAGTTAAAGCTAGAGTTTATTTTATATCCTGAGTTATTTAAATATATGCCTCAGTCTTCAGCTTCCCTCTATGTAGGGCATAGCCTAATTTCAGAAAAACAAGAAATCCTCATTCATAGAGCTAAGAAGGTCATTCTGTGAGTCTGAGACAATGCAGTTTCCCCTAGTTCCTCAAGGTACTTTGGATCTTGCCATAAAAATGAGTATGGCCAGGTGGGGAGCAGGTGGTAAAAGCCAAGGACCAGATGATTTTTTGGAGGCAGTCATCCCATGCATTTCAAATATATGTACCAGCTTTTTGTTTTTCACATACAAGCCAGCCACAAACCTCTCAGACTTTGAATAGCTTTACATAAGAAAAATAGAGAGATCTAGTCCATGACCAAGATACTTCCCATACTAAACTGAAAAGTCCCATGTTGCCTAAATATTTCCCTATTTGACTGCCTTTTACAATTTTCCTCTGGATGTTTGATGTTATATAGGCAAGACCCCAATCCTTGTCCTGTCTCACTCCTTATTCAACTAAAAGTCCACTTAATCTATCATATGTTCCAGAAGATTGTCTCTAAAAACAAATAAAACAAGTTTCCAAAGTAGATCTGGAGAGCAAAAATGACTTGACCAACACTCTATTTCCTCTTGTAGTAGAGAGAAAATAAACATTCATTTGATAATCCTGGCCCCAGAGAATCAGCTCGATGGATGTATAGATACCTTGTCAATGAATGAAGCAAATTTGTTGTTCAGAGTCTTGATTTGCTCCTTCTCATCCTTCTTCACCCTTTGAACATTGGGGTCAATCTCCAGGTTGAGGGGTGTCAGCAGGCTTGGATTGACAGTCACAGTTGTGATGGAAGATGGGGCTCCAATTCCACCAACCCTATACCCAAAACCAGGTCTGCCATACCCATAGCCAACACTGCCACTAGGCCCCAAGCCAATACTACTTCCAGCTCCAAAGCCAATGCTATTTCTAGTACCAAAGACAAGGCTACTTCCAGTTCCAAAGCCAATGCTACTACCAGCCCCAAAGCAAGATCCGCTGCTTGGTCCAAATCCAAAGCCAATGCCACTGCCAGACCCAAAACCAATTCTGCCACCACATCTAAAACCAATTCCAGAGTGGATGGGATAAGAGCTCACTGCCACCCTTCGGGGTGAGTAGGATCCAAAATTGCATAGACTCCGGCTCCCAAAACCACTCAAGCCCCTGAAGCTGACACCACTTCGGCAGGAGACAGAGTTGGTCTGATAACGATTCAGATTCTGGGGCACCACTGCTGAGCAGGAGCTAAAGTTGCCAACATGGCGGCCAGAGCTGACCCGAAAGGAACGGCAGGACATGATGGCTTCTAAGATGGGAGCAGAGAGTAACCAAGGAGCAATGAAGCCAATTGGTGCTAGGAGTCCCTTTGGAGGTAGTGGGTCCTATTCAACCCTTTTATGCATTTGGTGAGCTGAGGTTTGGCCCCATAAAATGAAAAAAGTCATTTGGTGGCTTTTATGAGCTTGGGTTGTTAGCAGAAACTCTTCATGCCTATAACCTCTTTAACAGTGAGTTAATCAGAGGCACACCTATTTCCATCTTCATTATGGCCTATAACATCAAACTCATAAACATTAAGAACACATAAACATTATAATCCTATATTCTCCTTAAGTCCACCACAATTGCACTTATGAGGACATTAATGGGCCATACTTATAAAACCAATAAGGTTATTTTTCTGAGTTTGTGGCTAACCACTGAAAAGTTAGAATGGCAACTGACTTGAGCAAGAGGTATTTGAGCCCAAGTATCTACACAGTCATGGCCATGATGAGAAGAAATGGGGGTTTTGGTGAGGACAGGCAATAAGGAAAGGGTCTATATACCCTAAATGAAAAGAGATGTGCTACCACTTCACATTAATGCATCTCTAGTTAGGCAGACTAATTATTCATTCAAGTTTCAAGAGGATTTGTTTGGATAGTTGAGTGTGGTAGAAATGGAGCTTATTTGACCTCCATGAATCCTTTTGGTTTTCTCCATATATTTAGTGAGCTTGTTTATTAACAAATCACTAGGTCACTAAAGGGCAATATAAACATATTTCAGATGTGAGACACTCAACAGATTCATTCATCCTCTTAGTTCAATGAATACCTACCATAAGCAAGTCATACTGGTCACTGAAGCAGATCCAAAGTTCATATGCTGATTCCCCTTGGTGAACTTACAGTTTAGTTGGGAAAAAAGATTTCATTTGAGAACCCCTTTTGGTTTCATCTATATGGCACAAGGTTATGGGAAGAAATAATATACCAATAAAATTCTTGGGTCTATTTAGCCAGCAGGATGTTACAGTTCTGTTCTTTTCTCTTCTCACCTCAAACCAACACTCCACCTCCACAGATTTTTGGATTCTGAATTATTGACTTATCTGCAAGGACTGAATGGACTGGAGAGGCCAGAAACCTAGAAATGCTTAGATCAAAAGTGAAATATTCAATCAGTCATACAGATATTTCTAAAAGATGTTTAACCTTATGTTAACTATATGGATGATTGACTTTTTCTTTACTTTCTGTTCTGGTGACATGAAGGTGAAATTATTTTCTTTTTATTGAAATCAATTAAATTCAACAATCTATTGAAAATTTGCAAGATTTTTTAAAGTCATTGCTTTAATTATAAATTATTCAGGTCAAGGAATTTATTCTCATGGATACATACCAGTTAAATGTGCAAATGGAAGAGCAACAAGTGGATAAAAGAAACAATTGATAAAAAAAAATAGAAGGGTAAGAGAAAGAATAGCAAGGAGGGAAAGAAGTTAGTAAAATATATAGGGAAAGGAAAAATCCAGGGACCTAGTTAAACTTGTAGGCTCCATGTACTTTTAGAATAATAGAACTTATTTAATATTTTCCCCAGTTACATATGAAAACACTTTTTAACTTTAATTCTTAAGACCCTGAGCTTCAAATTCTCTTCCTTTCTCCCTCCTCGAGCCCCTGTCCAACATTGAGAAGGCTAGCAATTCAATATAATTTATTCAAGAACAATCAAGTAAAATATTTCCATATTGGTTTTGTTATGAAAGAAAAGATTTAAAAAAAACTCAAGAAAAAAAGTAAAAAAAAAAGTATGTTTCAATCTGCATTCAGACACCATTAGTTCTTTCTCTGGAGATGGCCACAGTTTTGAACATTAAAGCCCTCATAGTTGTCTTGGATTATTGTATTGTTGAGAATAGCTATGTCATTCACAGATGATTATCCCACAATTTGACTGTTACTTTAAAAACTGCATTTCACCTTGCATCATTCCATGTAGTCTTTCTAGATTTCAGAATTAATAGAACTTAGAAGTTGAATGGACCTCAGGGATTTAATTCCAATCCTCTTGCATAAATAACTAAAATAAGAAAGTGAAGGTGGTGGTAGTAATGGGTCAGCTGGGATACTCAGGAACCTAGAAGACATCTGTATTTTTTATACTTGGGTAAGGGGAGAGTGTAAGGTTGGGCCATGTGGCAGAGGGACCAGGCTACTGAGGTGAAAGGCATCTATACTTCATCTAAATTCTTTGAAAGTTAGAGATCATTTAGAGAACTCAACCTTCTTTGTGATTATGCAAGAGTTTTTAGGTAAGGAAGTGGGAGTGGGAATTGTGAACAACATTATTTTCATCTATGAGAGGTATGGAGGATAGAGAGCTCATCTTGGAGCGAAGAAGACTGGAATTGAAAGTCTACTTCTGACATATACTGGTTGGGCAAGTTATGACCTCTCTAAGACACTCTAAAATTAGAAAATGCATGAAGATGCTAACTTACACTGGTTTAGGAAGTTTCCTTCTCTTGAAATTCCTCATAAAAATGAAATAAAAGTTCAATCCCTATCTAGGCATGATTCTGTACACATTGGAGGCTACCCTCAAAGGTGAGGGAGATGAATGGTGGTGACAGCTCTTCCTTTTCCCCTTCCTTCCTTCCTTCCTTCCTTCCTTCCTTCCTTCCTTCCTTCCTTCCTTCCTTCCTTCTTTCCTTCCTTTCTTTCTTCTTTTGTTCCTTTCCTTCTTTCATGCTCTCTCTTTATCCTCTTTCCCCTCTTTCATTTTGGACAAACCAGTCACATCTAAATTCTTGCCCCCATTACAATGAATTGGGATCTCTAATTTTCTGGACCCACTTTCCTCTCATTCTATAAGATGTATCTCTGCATATTTGTTACAGAGTTTGTGAGGGAGTCCCAACCTTAGTTCCTTCACTAGTTTGAAGGAGGGAGTAGAAGTAATTGTGATCCAGTCAAGCAAATCTCACCTCCTACCTCCTGATGAGTTGTCCCAAGCAATAGTTTATAGGTCTGAGACATCATTTCTCTCAATCAGCAATTGTCTGCTGCTTGGTGGGGGGAGATGTGCTGATTTTGCTGCTGTGACAGTTTCTTCTGATTGTTGACAGCCTGTAATCCCAAATATCTGATGGCAGGAGCCCAGCCCCAGCACCTGACAGGAATTACTATCAGGAAGTAGATGACTGCTGTTTCATCATGATACTATCTCAGGGCTCTTGGGATGATGGTAAAACTTTGATATAAGGAAGGGGAGATGGAGAAGAGGCCCCAGGGAAGTGGAAGGTTGAGGCAGGTAGAGGTGGGTGGAGGTGAAAATCAGACTTTTTGCTGGTTTAATGCCCCAGTGACTGGGGATAATCCTATAGTAAGTGGCTGAGGTGGAGGAGGATGTGGAAAACTTGCAATAGCAGGAATTCCTTTCATTTGGCAAGGCACTCATTTCTGCTGAATGGACAGAAATTGATCTGGTGAGGCTTACCTGTTATGGCATGCCTAGTCTTGCTTGTAAAGGAAGCTTTGTTCTCTCCACCTGGGAAAGAAGTCAAAGAGGACACTTCTTAGCCTGGACCTCAAGTGGGAAAGACTCCTAATGTCTTGAGAATTTCTCCTTGATTTAAAAATGTGTGTGTTTGTGGGTGTGGGTAAGAAGAGAGAGAGAATGAAAGAGAGAGAGAGAGAGAGAGAGAGAGAGAGAGAGAGAGAGAGTCAGACAGAGAGACAGAGACAGAAAGAGTGAGAGAGAGAGCATCCCATGTTCTTTATATTTATGCTTAACTTCTCTTTCATTACCTCCCAGATCCATACTATTCCTCTAGCTGTACAACCCAGCACATCCTTATACACCCTGACCCTCTTCCCTAATGGTACTTGACCTTGCTCTAGTATCTGCATCATTCTGTTCCCCACCTTCATTTCTCCTCCCAATCTATTACATAGAGAAGTTTCCCACCCCCACCTGTCAAAATGTTCATTCAATTTCATTTCAATTTCTTATTTAAATAAACAGAAACAAATAAAAAACCATTTTTATTCCTTAGTGATGATGAAGACCAAATCCATGGCAACCCAGTTAGTACCCTCTCTCACTTTTAATTATCCTTAATTTATTTTTTTTGAAAGGGTGTGTTTACATCTTTATTCTGAGTCTCTTTTGTAAGTCCGCTGGCTCCTAGTATCTCCAAGCTCAAAGTTCTCAGCTTCACATTGGAACACTTCAAAACCTGGCCCCTTCTAAGTTGCCAATTTCATACTTTATTCTTCTCACTCGTTCTAAGATCCAGTTATACCAATCTACTTCTTTATTTGGTAAGATGATACCAGAGGAGTGTGATCATAAAGCTGACTTGCCATCTTCCCTGAGTTCCCATCAAATAAACCAATTCTCTGAGGATCATGAGGTGTGAAACTTGCAAAGCTGGAGTCTGGGTATCAATCTACCATGATGAAGTCATAATGAATGTTCCATGTAGCCTTGCCGTGAGGGTCATGAGGTGTTGGAATGAGGTATCCAATGGGAGGTTGAGAAACAAGCATTTGTTAAGCATCTAATATAAATTATAGAAATGCTTGTACATAGGGTGCTGGTCTTTATGGATTTGTGTGAGAGTTATTATGTATAGGATGGGGTGGTGAAGTCAAGTATGGTTGAGGGTATTACTGTTTTGATTTGGTAGAGAAACATGGGAAGCCTAGGATATAAGTTGACTTCAATACTTCAATGAAGCCTACAGTTATCACGGCACAGTATTTAGAAGTTTGGGGGATATTCCCTGAGGACAGAAAGAGTTGAGAATATTGGACTAATGATGAGAATGAATACTGAAGTCTGTGTGTCTTGCTTATATCAAAAGTTCTCAATTAATGTTTGTAGAATTTTAAAGTAGATATTACTGAGGAAAATGTCTGAGAAAATTTTATCAGCTTATCTGAAACAGAAGCAGGTATTTTGAGCAATGCAGGTTGAATAGACTACAGAGGAAAACAAAAAATATTAATGGCAATGTTTTTCAAATAGTCAAACTAACTGGTAAAGCTCTTAAGATGGTAACCTCTAAGTGGCAAAGAAAATGTGCAGTGGATAGAGCACTGGTTCTGGAGTCAAGAGGACCTGAGTTCAAATTCAGCCTCAGATACTTGACACTTTCTAGCTGTATGACCTTGGGCAAATCATTTAATCCTAATTGTCTCACTTTCAGGGCCATCTCCAGTCATGCTAATCTCTGGTCACTGGATCCAAATGAGGAGAAAGAGAGGCTGATGAGTTTTCATAGCAACCCCTCACTCAATTACAATTCATGTACTTGTCTTGACATCACTTCCCTTATTTCATGGTCTTCTTCGAGAATGAAGGAGAAACACCAATATATACTCTTGTGCTAAGTCCTTTTCAGCTGTCTCATTTGATCCTCACAACAACCCTTAAATGCTATTTTAAAAAAATTTAATAGTATTTTATATTTACTAATTACATGTAATGACAATTTTCAACATTAATTTTAAATATAATTTTAATAGCATTTCAATTACAAGTAAAAATGGTTTTCAACATTCATTTTTGTAATATTTTGAGTTCAAAATTTTTCTCCCTCTTTCCCTTCCCTCCCCCCTTAAGACAGCAAGAATCTGATATAGGTTATACATGTATAATCATGTCAAACAGTTTTCTACATTAGTCATTAGCATATATTTTTTAATGATTTAGAGATCCAAATTTTTCTCCCTCCTTCTCCCTCCCCCTTTCTCTAAGATGGCAAGTAATAGGTGTATGTATGTATATATATATATATATATATATATGTATATATATATATATTATGTGTGTGTATACATATGCAATAGGCTATACATGTACAGTCCACATATTTGTCTATTAATAATGTTGTGAGGGGCAACAGATAGAGTATTTCCCTGGAGTCAGGTGGACTATGTGACCGTGGGCAAGTCATTTAACCCCACTGCTTTGCAAAAACCAAAAAAAAATCATGTTGTGAAAGAAGAAAAAAACCAAAAAAAAAAAAAGAAAATAGTATGTTTCATTTTACATTCAGACTCCATCAGTTCTTTTTCTGGATATGAAGAACATATTCTATCAAGAGTCTTTTGAAATTGTTTTGGATCATTGTATTGCCAAGAAGAACTAAGTCTGCCATAGCTGATCATCATACAGTCTTACTATTACTGTGAACACTGTTCTCTTGGTTGAGTTCACTTTGCAAAGCATCAGTTCATGTAAGTTCTTCCAGATTTTTTCTGAAATCTACCTGCTCATCATTTCTTATAGTGCAATAGTATTCCATTACATTCCTATATGATAACTTGTTTAGCCATTCTCCAATTGATAGGTATAATCTTAATTTGGTAGCTGCTATTAATATTATTTTACAGATAAGGAAACTACAGCAGACAGATTTACCCACAATTACATGAATGACTTCCATTTTTGTGTCTTTCCAGTGACTGTTCCCCAAATCTAGAATGTTCTTCCCTTCACCTTAATCTTTTAGTTTTCTTGCCTTCCTTCAGAACATCTTAAATTCTACCTTCTGCAGGAGATATTCCTCAGTTCACCTCAACTGCTAATACCTTCTGCTCCATACCTTCCTTTGCTCTTTATATATCTTGTATGTACTCATTTATATTTTACATGTTATCTCATCATTAGAGTGTGAACTTCTTGAAGACAGAGATCCTACAACAGCACCTAGCCTTGTGCCTGAATAACAAGTAGCTAATACATACTTGACTGAATGCCTAACTATTTCTCAGAAGCTTGTGTGAGACTTAGCTACTTTCAACACATCCATTTCTGAAGAGGAAAGGCAAGGATGGGATGCAATGGGATGAGATGAGGACTGAAGTCTCAGTAGTAGATCCAGAAAGGGAGACGGGGAAGCAGTGGCAACTGAGGTCTGAGCCTGATGTTCTGTTTGCTGGTTGGTGTGACAGGAAAACAACAACCCCCCCTCCCCTGGTTATACTACTCACACCTACTATGTTCCTAACCACAATGCTATTGAGTAATAGCCAGCACAACCAATGCTGCTATTGTGGACATGAAGTAGACATCTTGTCATAAATGAGTTGATGCTGTGCTTCTTGTACAATGTTATGGGGCTGGGACAAGGGGTCTAGAGGGGCTCTCAGAGTCTGAGAATGACACAGTTTAGGAGTCCTAAGTGGGTGAGTTCTGGGTTTGAATGTTAAGAGTGTTTGACACTTGACTCAGCAGTCAAGCCAAACTGGCCATCTTTCTGTTTCTTATCCATGATACTCCATCTCCTGTTGTCATGCCTTTGTATGGACTGGGCAGTATTCTAGGATTACCTTCCCTCCTCATCTCTATCTCCCAGAATTCCTTTATTCCTACAAGACTCAGCTTGAGCACCACCTTCTACATCCAACCTTTCCCGACTCACTTAAACCCCCTTGAATTTAACTAACTTGGGCTTTATTCCCTTTCTATACTCATAAGTATACTTGTTTTCTTCTCACATCAAATATAAGCTGCCTGAAGGTAGGAATTATTTCATTCTTTGTATTTGAGTCCCTGCTTAGAAGAGTGATCAAAACCCACCAAAGGAGCTTATCATAGGTACTTGTAATATTTGCATAGAACACTGAGCCTGAAAGTATTGAAGACCTGGGTTCAAATGCAACCTCAGACACTACATATATGAGCCTGGGCAAGTCATTTAACATCTGTTTCCTGTTTCCTGTAAAATGGGGAAAAATATTAACACTTCTCTCCCAGGGTAGTTGTGAGGATCAAATGAGACATTTGTAAAGTGCATAGTTCAGTACTTATCACATTGTAAGCACTATATAAACGTTTTAGCTATTATTATGTGATGAGTTGATCAATTGATTTAAGATTTGGCTACTTATTCTTTTTTAAATGTTTATTTTTATCAATTTATTAATATTCTTTTAAAAAATTTTCCAAATTCTCTCCTTTCTTTTACTTCCTCCTCTACCCATTAAGAAGGCAAGCAATATGACATTTACATATACACATGAAATCATGCAAAGCATATTTCCACATTAGCTATGTTGCAAAAGAAAACAACCCAGGAAAAACAAAGTGAAAAATTATACTTTAATTTGCACTCAAGAATTCATCTCTCTGTGAAGGTGGAGAGCATTTTCTACAAGTCCCCATCTTGGATCAGAGTGGCCAAGTCTTTCACAGTTGATCATCATTACAATTTGCTGTCAATGTGTACAATGATCTCCAAGTTCTTCTCACTTTACTTTTCATCAATTCATAGAGATCATGCCATGTTTTTTTCTGAAAATAATCCTCTCATCATTTCTTATTTTACAATAGGACTCTATCACAATCATGCATCACCACCTGTTCAGCCATTCCCCAATTGATAAGTATCCTTTTCCTAGGGGCTAGATGACTTAATGGATAGAGTACTGACTTTGAAGTCAGGAGGACAGGAGTTCCAATCTGTCCTCAGACAATGGACACTTATTAACTGTGTGTCCTTGGACAAGTACCTCCCATCCAGGGTCATTTCCAGTCATCCTGATCCATATCTAGTCATTGTACCCAGATGGCTCTGGAAGAGAAAGTGAGGCTCACTCAAATCCAATTCACCTGCTTGTTGTAGCATCACCTCCCTGATGTCATGATCTTGAAGGACAGACATCATCATCATCATCATCATTATTCCTTTTAAAGCACATGTCTGATGCTTTGTCTTTGCTATATTATGCTATACTGTGCCATATTATACTATACTACACTATAATATTATTTATTCTGATTTGATCTAGGAAGATTCAGTAGAAAATGAGGTTTGTTAGCTATGGCTTGAACTGGATGTACCCCTTTGAGTACAAAACACTTGAGAATGGTCCACAGAGACCATGCTATAAGTATATTTATTTGTATAACTTTTGTATTCCTTTAGTAGAATATAAAGGCTTTGAGGAAAGAGGTGGTTTACTTGTTTCCTTATATCTCTAATATTTAATCTAGTGATTTTTTAAATAGTGTGTTTAAGTTAACCAATATTTACTAAATCAAACTGAATCTAGTCAGCCTCCATTGTCTAATACTCTCCATAGACTTAAAAAGACTATTCCATCATCCATTAGATTTCCTCTTCTAGATTTTTTCCTTTTCTCTTCCTTTTGTCTATGCCTTCCCATCCTCAGAGATAGAATTCTTCAGTTTTTCCCACTTTCATGATATATTTCTAAAATTGGTGCATATTCTCCACATCTCTAGAGTGAAGGAGGCAAAAGAAAGCTAGGATCTAACAGGTACAGTTGTAAGAGCATTGAACTTTGGCAGTCTTTATTTCAACCTTTGCTCCTCTTGCTGGGTGACCTTGAGAAAGGTATTCAACCTCTCTGCCCTCTAGTTTTCTTATCTGTAAAATGAGGATGTTGGACTAATTCAAATTCTAATATTCTATACTTCCATGAAGTCCTTTGGGGAGGGGAAGAGGAGAATAAAGGAATTAGAAATGAATGATGCCAAACACTAAAGTGAGACCAAGAGCAATTGGGAAGAAGGGCAGGGTATATAAAAAAGAATGTATGCGTGTGTGTGTGTGTGTGTGTGTGTGTGTGTGTGAGTTTGTGTATATGTGTGTATGTATGTATGTATGTGTAACTATTACTATGGGGTAGAATTGGGTTGGGGACAAAGGAGAACAGAAGCTAAGCAGACAGAAGAGGAATATCAGAGAAGAGTGAACATAGACTTTTGGGGGGATGACTGGAGGACAAGAGGGGTCTGTGTGTGTATGTATGTGTGTGTGTGTGTGTGTGTGTGTGTGTGTGTGTGTTTGTGTGTGTTTCACGATCTAGGTAAGGGCAGCTTTCCATTCTTTGTTTCTCCTTGATTTTTCTTCATTTTTATCTACATCTTTCATTAACTACATCAGACAAATGATTAGAGGACTTGGGTCATTGTCTTTCTGAGGGCAGATGAGATGGCCAGAGAAGACCTGGTTATGCTTCTTATTCCTCCCACTCCAAAAAATATTAAAAAAGATCATTAGCAGGATCTGGCAAGATTGTTGGCCTTGTCTCCTTAAAATGGCAACTCCTAATGGAGGAGATAGGAAGAGGAAGCCTGGATAAATCTTCCCAGAGACACATTCTCTCACTAGGAAAATTCTGGGAATGTCACTGGTCTTGGAACATGTCCAGGTATTACCTTGTCTTGTTTCAGTCAATAAGAATTAAGAACAAGTTAAACCTAATAAGGATCTTTAGATAATTACTTGTGAACCATTTAATACTGTGACTGACACATAGTAGCTCTTGTTGATAAAGCTAACATTTTTAGTGCAATATTGAATAATAGTGAGGATAATGATCATCCTTGTTTCACCCTTGATAATATTGGATTTGCCTCTAGTTTATCCCCATTGCATACAATGTTTGCTGCTGATTTTAGATAGATACTGCTAATTGGTTTTTTTTCAGGTTTGTTTTTTTTTTTTACAAGGCAATGGGGTTAAGTGGCTTGCCTAAGGCCACACAGCTAGGTAATTATTAAGTGTCTGAGGTCAAATTTGAACTCAGGTACTCCTGATTCTAGGACTGGTGCTCTATCCACTGTGCTATCTAGCTGCCCATACTGCTAATTGTTTTGAGGAAATTTTTGATATGTTCAATTTTTTAGGTTTTTGCAAGGCAAACGGGGTTAAGTGGCTTGCCCAAGGCCACACAGGTAGGTAATTATTAAGTGTCTGAGGTTGGATTTGAACTCAGGTACTCCTGACTCCAGGGCCAGTGCTCTATCCACTGCTCTAACCACCCTTCTGAGGGCAGATGAGATGGCCAGAGAAGACCTGGTTATTGTTACTAACTGTGTGTCCTTGGACAAGTACCTCCCATCCAGGGTCATTTCCAGTCCTCCTGATCCATATCTAGTCATTGTACCCAGATGGCTCTGGAAGAGAAAGTGAGGCTCACTCAAATCCAATTCATCTGCTTGTTGTAGCATCACCTCCCTGATGTCATGATCTTGAAGGACAGACATCATCATCATCATCACCTAAATCGAACTGAATCTAGTCAGCCTCCTTTATCTAATACTCTCCATAGACTTAAAAAAGTCTAGTGAGAGAATGTGTCTCTGGGAAGTAACTTCCCGTGTCAAATTCCAATGCTTTAGCTAAAGCTACAAGTCCCTTTTCTCCACATATCTATTCCTGTAACTTTGAATGGTCCTCTAGACAAGTACACCTGTTCTCATCCTTCACCCTTACCTCTTTTGTCCTTTCTCTTAGGCTGCGAAAAAATCATTTCCCCAGTCTAAGTCAGTCTCCCTCCACCTCCATCTAGCCATGACTCTGTTGTGTAACCTTTTTTGACAATTCTCTCCAACAGATTAGATGCACTAGTTCTGCTCAACTACAACCTAGCTGCCCCAATATGTTCAATTTTGCTGATTGGTTTCCTAATTTTGAATCTCCCTTGCATTCCTGGTATATATCCTACCTGATCATAGTATACTATCTTAGTAATAACTTTGCTATAATCACTTTGCTAATATTTTATTTAAAATTTGATTTATAATTTTCTTTGTCTATTTTGACTTTCCTAGTTTAGGTATCAGAACCATAATGGTGTCTTAAAAGGAATTTGGAAGAACTTCATCTCTTTTTTCAAATATTTCCTTTAGAATTTGAATTAATTGATTTTTAAATCTATGATAGAATTCACTTTTTATCCATCTGGCCCTGGAGATTTTTTTATTAACTTCATTGATGAATTATTGATTAACATTGTCCTTCAGATATTTTTAATAGCCCTTCATCAACCAAAAAACCCTATCAACCTGTTTTTTAGGATGAATGATACTGATATCTGGATCCTTTGATTAAGAATTTATTTAATGACTTATCTGTGTTTCATGTCAAAATACCTTTACATGGGAGTTTGGACTCCAGAGATACTGGGAATGCAGGTACTGGAGGCAGAGCTCTTGCTCATGTCCTCCCCTGGGAGCCCATGGGAACACACTCTAAGCTACTCTAAAATGCTGGAGACATTATGTTGGGGAAGGGAAGGGAATGGGGGAGGGGGTGGAATAGGCTGGCTGCACTGTTAGAGATAAAGTAGGAAGAATGGAGAGAAGATTTGGTGCAATGTCCTTGAATACGTTGTTCTGCCTGCAAATTATCTACTTTTGTCATTTACAGCAATTGTTCTTAGTTGTTGGCTAGGCTTTTTCTAGGCTCAACCCCCCCTCATCTTCAGTCAGTGTGTGCTCAGAGACCATAGACACAGGAATAACAGAAGTAGTTGGGTAAATCTTCAGCAAAACCAAAAACATCCTGGAAAGTCAACTCTCAGTTTTATAGGTTTTTTTTTTTTTGCAAGGCAAATGGGGTTAAGTGGCTTGCCCAAGGCCACACAGCTAGGTAATTATTAAGTGTCTGAGACCGGATTTGAACCCAGGTTCTCCTGACTCCAGGCCCAGTGCTTTATCCACTGCATCACCTAGCCGCCCCAACTCTCAGTTTTATAAACCAGAAGAAAGGAGAAAAAAGTCCTAAAGTCATTTGTATGACCCAGTGCCTCCCTTGAAGACCCATTCCTCATTTTGGTTAAGGTAGATATGCATTGAGTTTGCTTTCTTTAGGCTAGTAAGAACCAAGCAAACTGGATAATTCTTTGCTTGGTGTTATTTGTTTTGTGAAAAGACTGGAGAGGCTATCTACTATTTTTATAATATCCTTTGTTTATCTAACCAGCTGCCTAAAGAGAATGGAGAATCAGCTCCATGAAGTTGAGATCTGTGTCTTAATGTCTGAATCTCATCTTTCCACCTCTGTCCCTGCAACAATAGCTAACACAGTGAAGATCAATAAATACAAACCCAGCACTGCATGGAGAATCAGAAGTTTTCACCACAATGAAAGACGGGTTCAAATGAAAACATACTATTGTACCACAAAAATGTTATGTAAGGGTTGGTTTCAGAGAAGGTTTGTATGAACTGTTGAAGAGTGATGGGAGCAGAGGCAGAACAATTTATAAAATTGCAGTCACAAAAGGAGGCAAAGTGACTGGTATGCTATGACTGGAATCAGTATGACTTATCTTTTTTGAATTCAAATATGGCCTCAGACAATGGGAAATTCACTTTAGCTCTGTATTTCTCAGTTTCCTCATTTGTAAAATGAACTGGAGGAGGAAAGGGTAAACCATTCCAGTACCTTTACAAAAAAAACCCAAATGGGGTAATGAAGTATCTAAGATGACTGAAATGACTGAACATTTCAACAATCACATTGTTAACAAAATGATTTTGAAAAACAAAATAATTCTTATCAAAGAATAACACATGATGACTCCAGAGAATCAATGATGAATAGGTTTGAGAATAAGTTTTGAGAGAATAGGTTTTGTTTGACCATGCATATTTGTTGGGAGAGCTTCTTTTTCTTTCATTTGGGGTGGTGGTGGTGGTGGTGAGAAAAAAGAAAATAAATGTTTGTTAATTGAAAAAAGAGGCAAATTAAAAAAAAACACACAAGGTCAATGAAGAAAGAAGTTTTGGAGCTTATAATTGTGCTGGGAAGCTGATTGAGAATCCAGGACTTGGAGATTCTTAGCCAGGTCAGATGATATTAGCATTTGTAATTAGATGAGCCACCAGACACAAGTTTGATACTTGAGTTTCGCCCACTCCCACAACTAACCCCCCCATGGGGGGCACAGGGAACATAGAGTTCACCAGTGCCCACCACAATGCTGCTCCCCACAGTGCCCAAACTGCAGCCACCACTGCTCCGAATGCCACTGGAGCCCCCAGGGCAGAACTCTGTTCTCATCATGCAAGGCTCATATAACATGGCACCTTTAGAACTGCTGACAGCTGTGAAATAGAAAAGAAGGGAAAGAATGGAAAATATTTGTCCAGAACATAATGTAGTCCTAGTAACTTCCCGTGTCAAATTCCAAGGCTTTAGCTAAAGCTACAAGTCTCTTTTCTCCACATATCTATTCCTGTAACTTTGAATGGTCCTCTAGACAAGTAGACCTGTTCTCATCCTTCACCCTTACCTCTTTTGTCCTTTCTCTTAGGCTGCGAAAAAATCATTTCCCCAGTCTAAGGCAGTCTCCCTCCACCTCCATCTAGCCATGATTCTCTTGTATAACCTTTTTTTGACAATTCTCTCCAACAGATTAGACTCACCAGTTCTGCTCTCCCCCAGTCTCTTCCCATTCCACCAGCACTGAAGCCCAGAGCTCATCCTAGAACTAGGAATCCTAGTCCTAATTTCTCTATGTCTCTGCCTGTTGTTGCTTGTATCCATCCCATCTCCTTTGTCAAGGTGAATGGTCCCTGAAGGCAAGGACAATGTTTTCTTTTCCTGCAGTAACTTCTACCTGGGAATCAGAAAATGACTCTATCTAACAGAAGTACTAGAAAGTGGGGATGATAATTTTTGATGGAAAAATGCTAGATTTGGATCAGGGATTCTTGGACAACAACACCTCAATTCCCACAGTCTGGGACAAATGTCTACTTACATATATTCACTGGTCCAACACCTTCACATAGCCTGGGAATAAGGGAGAAAAGGAAGAAAAGATATTCAGATATCACAATGAAAAAGGATGAAGAAGATGAAAAGTTATGGTATTATCCCACTTCACTGTTCCCCTCAGACTGACAGGAACCAAAGAAATTGGCTTGGAATAACTCCCTCTGTCAAATTTTCTGGGTCACTGTTACCCTTGGTTAGCACAAATAATCCACACTTGATTGCCAATGAAAAGCGTTAAAGTAGATAGACACTAGGAAGGAGAGCCAGAAACAAAAACCCTGGGAAATCCACAAACCCTAACTTATTAGCAGTTCTGTTAATCGCTGCTCACCTGTGCTCCTCTCCTTCTAGCAGACGCCTGTAGGTGGCAATCTCGATATCCAGCCCCAACTTGGAATTCATCACCTGTTGGTACTCCTTCAGTAGACATGCCATGTCCTGTTTGGCCTTCTGAAGGGCCTCCTCCAGTCCTGCCAGCTTGCACTTGGCATCACTGAGGGCAGCCTCTCCCTGCTGCTCAGCTTCAGCTATAGCACCTTCAAGTTTACATCGCTACAATGGGACACAGAGAGGCATAGGCCACTAGCATCACTAATAAGAAAGAACTGGGTTTATATCAAATTATTTCCTATCAAGGGGAGGGTGAGAAAAGGGAGCGAGCAAGAAAAATGTGGAATTCAAAATCTTACAAAAATAATGCTAAAAATATTTTTGAATGTAATTGGAATAATAAATAAATTTATTTTTTAAAAATGAATTGGGTTTCTTGGACCGTGGAGAGAACATTGAGGAATTTAGAGCTACTAGTCCTCATTAAACCACTCTAACACTATATGAGATTTCCTTTGTAGATGATAAAATACTTCTTTGGAAGAAATGAATGCATGTCTACCGGTTGATCTTTGTTGGCTTGTAACAATAGAGTTAATTTTCCAACAACTTGTTGGAAAACCCCTACCAGACCTATAATCATAAGATCAAAGAATCCTAGAATTGAAAGAAAACCTAGGGCCATCTATTCCACCCTCCTAGTCAATATTTGAGTCCTAGTTATAGCAGCCTTAACTGATGATCATCCAGGCTTTCTTGAATATTTCTAGTAGCCAGGAACTCACTTTCATGGCAGTGCATTCTATTCCTGGTAGTTCTTTCTTATCTAAAAATCTACTTCCTTGCAAATTTCACTCCTTGGTTCTAGTTCTACTTTCTGGAACAATTCAGAACAAGTATTCTTACTCTTTTATGTTACAGTCCTTCAAAAATTCCAATAGACTGTTAATCCTGATTTCAAAAGAATAGTTCTGAAGATAGATGAGTCAAAATATAGATTAATAATTCAGAATAGAACTGCAATCAGGGGTATGTTGAAGTCAGTTTTGGGCAACAATATGGAGATATTTTTGCTAAATTTTCATTATGCTGGGAGTATTTTCACCTTGGAAATCATCAAACACTTTTAATTGGGTTTGATTTATTGTTTTACTGTCTAGATTTAAGAAAGTATAAATAATAGAGATTAAGTTTAATATTAACTATATGTTTTTTTTTCTCATGGAGAGTCAGTTGCAGAGTACACTCCTGCCTGCAATGAAGTTTAGAATTAGAGCTCCATTTATCTCCCCAGAGTTTCACCTGAGCTTTAGCATTTTCAATTTCTTGCTGTAGTCTTTGGATTACTCGATTCATTTCCAGGATCTCATTCTTGCTGTTCCGTAGGTTGTCACAATGGTTTCCAGCTGTCAATCTCAGCTCTTCATACTGCCAGAGTACAGAAGTCAAAATCTCCAGGGACACAAACTGGATTCACCCCAGGAATGGCATCTCCCATATCCATAATCCTTCTAACTAGGCATTTGCACATTCAATTCTTTTCTCCATCCATGTAAACCTGTGTTCTGTCTACACTTCACCTCAGATCATTCTCCCAGGCTTCCCACTAGAGTAACTAACATTTTGCATTCCCATTTTTGCCTCTAACCCTAAGACTGTCCTCCCTTCCTTCTGTCTAAACCTTAACCCACAGTCCCCAGATTCTCTTCTGTCCTATTCCTCTTATAACGTGACATCCAGAGTTCTGTCCACCAATCTTCACCCTGTCTTTGACTCCATCTGGCTCCTGTTTTTACCATCAGACCTGCCAAGAGAATCACCACCTAACTACCACTTTCCCTCTCTCCTTCCTTGGCAAGGCTGGGGTGAGGGTGAGGGTGAATAAAAGGGGGATGCAAACAGGACACAGCTTCACCCATCAATGATGTTTTGTCCTTCATTTCCAAAGAAGACCACAACATCAGGGAAGTGATGTCATGATAAGTACATGAATTGGATCTGAGTGTGGGAATTCTGTGCTAAGTCACCAACTTCACTTTCTCCTCCAGAGCCATTTGGGTCCAGTGGCCAGATATAAATCAAGATGACTGTAGATGGCCCTGGATGTGAGGTAATCAGGGTTAAGTGACCCAAGGTCACCCAGCTAACAAGAGTCAAGTGTCTGAGGCTGGATTTGAATTTCCATCCTCCTGACTCTAGGGTCAGTTCTCTGTCCTCTGTATCACCTAGCTGGCCATTTTGCTCAGGCTATGACCAACTGACCTGAAAACTGATACCTAGAATTAGATGAACTCTGCTCAGATTTTTTTTCATAAAAAAATAAAAACTCTGTATTTCTTGCTTTAACTTCTTAACAATTAAAAATATCTTGTTTTTTGGATCTAATTTCTGAATCATGACCTTAAATTCTGGTCATTGTATATTTCCTGAATTTAATAGAAGCACAAATGATAGGACAGCATAGATAATAGCAAATAATCCTAAAGGCAATTTCTTTCTGGTTCTGAAACTCACTCTTTTTGCTTTATTTCCCTAAGAGAATGATATACCTTTTGATTTTGTTTAGCTGAAGAGACAATGAACATAGAAGAGATTTTGACACCCAGAAACCCAGCCACCCAGGCAGACTGAGGGAATGGGGAGGAGCCGAATTGGAATGAAGCTTAGCTGGTCTGAATACAGAATGGAAGCCTTTCATGACATTTCACAATGTCTAAACCTCCCGCTTCAATATGCTATAGGTCACCATGCAAATCCCTGTCTCACCTTCTACCCTCTTGGTGTCTAATTAACTGATTGCACAAATTGGTGGCTATATTAATCACTATTTCTGCTTGTCTATTACTAAGCATTCTATTCTGCCAGTCTTTCCCACGTTCAGTAAGTAACCCACTAGAAATATCCCAGTAGCATCACCATCATTGTCAAGTGGTATTTTACTGAGAGCAAATTAAAAGCTGGAGCTGGACTGGGAACTTTCAATGAGTTTAGGGTAAATAAAGCTTGGGCAACTGTTCCCTGATAATGGGTCTTCCACCCATATGTCTCACTGGGACTCAGTCCTCTAACAACCAAAAACAACATTGTCTGGAATTTACAGAGTATCCTGTTACTTCATGGGGGCCCTGGCACCTCATCAGTTAGCCTTCTGCTGTTTTGTAGGGGAAATTTGCCCTCTGCCCTGCCTCCTTCCTCCAGCTATCCTCACCCGGCATTGGTACCAGGCTTCAGCCTCAGCCTTACTCCTGCTGGCAATGTCATCATATTGAGCCTTAATCTCAGCAATGATGCCGTCCACATCCAAGTTCCGGCTATTATCCATCTTCACAATGACTGAGGTCTCAGAGATCTGAGACTGGAGCAGGCAGATCTCCTGGCAAATGAGGGAGGGAATTGGAAAGTCAGTGAGGTCTTCAGGGCAGGGTGTTTGGTATACTAAAGATACTATATTAGAAATAATGTTTCCCCAAATGATCCAGTGGCTATATTTTTGTTGCCTTTTCAAGCATTGTCTCATTGATTCACATTTTCTCTTCTTCACAAAAAAAGCTTCATCATTGCTTATAGCAAAAATTATAAGCCCAGACCCTCAGAGACCCATGGCCTCTGATTGAAATTAATATTTAAACTGAGAGGAGGACTCGGGAAGATTCTTTTTTTAGGAGATTTGCTGCCTAATATTCATTGGTTCTAATTTTAATGAGATAAAAGTTTTATCTTTTTGCATGAAAATTTTCTCACTGGTCAGAACAGTGAGACTTTTTTTGTATCATAGATCCCTTTGGCAATCTGGAGATAATATTTTAAAATGCATAAAATATAAAGAAATAGAAATTAAAATTTAAAAGTTAGTGAAAATAAAGACATGCTCTTTTCCCCATACAAGTTTTTAGATCTCTTGAAATCTTTCCTTGGCCTCACATTTCAAACCCTTGGGCTAGATGTTGAAACCACACCCAGTCCATGGATTACCATAGTATGAACTCATTTACCTCTTCGTACAAGTTTCTCAGAAAATTAGCCTCCTGAACCAGGGCTTCTACATTGGTCTCCAGGTCAGCTTTGATCAGAAAGGCTGTATCTACATCCTGAAGGAAGATAAGACATGTGAAATCCTAAACACGAGCACTACCAGTTATTGCTAAGAGTTTCTAAACTTTTCCTTGGCTGAGGGCCATCCTTGACTAATCAGAGCAGTTTTTTCATTAAGCAGAAGGAATCAAGAGTCCTGTGGTCTCTTTGTTTAGTAGTTGGAGGAAAGGTGGGGATGATGTAAATAGAGGAAGAGTAATCATCAGCAGTAGCAGCTTCATGTATCATAGCTAGTTGGCATTTGGGAGGGGAGAAAGGGTACACCATACTCTGACCAGGACTTTGGCAGGAGAGGGTTTTATGTTTATTTTGTTTCTAGGGAACACCTATACCATAGCTCCCTGAAGCTTTGATTGCCTTGACCTAGTTGGGACTTCCTTGCTTGAAGTATCCCTGCTTTGTTGAAAAAGTATTAGGACACTCTTTGTATATATATGACAACCTTCAATTATCTGAGTATCTTAGATAAAGTAGGTTTGGAGTGGAGGAAGTTGACCCTAGCATTAAGTTAATTATCATCTTTGCTTTATAGGAGACCTCAAACCTGCTTTTGCCTTAATGAATTGAAGAAGGTAAGACATAGGAAGACCTGAATATTCTAAGAAATTTATTTGAATTATCCATCAAACTTTAAGCTTCTTCATTGTATTACCCCCATCATCTAACTCAATGCTCTGAACACAGATTTAAAGGAATTCTGTGAATGACTAATGCTCAGCCCCTTCTTCATCATATATCCATAGGAGGCAAAGGGGCATTTGTTCAGCAACCTGCTTTTCCTTTTGGTTGATAGGAGAGGGGAGCAATAATGATAGTATTGCTGGGTACTGTCCAGGGTCCTGGTATTCTGTGGAACCTACCTGAAGGGTTCTAGGAAAAATTTCTATGCCCAGCCTTCCCTCACCTTTTTCAAGGCCACAAATTCATTCTCAGCACAGGGCCGCAGGGATAGTTCTTCCTCATATCTGAAAGGCAAGGACAGAAAATTACTTCTTCCTGGCTTGTCCCATTTGGAGATGACTTCTTTAGGATTATGGGATTTGGAAAGGGAAGAGTCCCTAGTGATTATCTAGTTCTACTTCTTTGTTTTATAGATGAAGATCCTGAGAGATGAAGTGATCTTTAGGAAGCCCTTCCTTGTATGAACTCTTATCTTAAGTATTGGGCTAGGCTGTTCTTTCTATTCTTTCTACTGGTAGGTGGGGAAGAGATGAGAGGATGCTGTTGAAGGGGGAAATCTGGTTTCTGTGTTGAAAGCTAGTTATCTAATTCCTGATTCTTACCAGCTAGTCTAAATGTCATCCTCTCTTTACAAACAGAAGTGAGTGGAGGGGTGTCAATTACATAATTTCCTGGACCCATGTAATAACAGGTATCATCACTGCTAAGATTTAATTGAAGATTACAGCAACTCAGTGAGTAGGTAATATTGCCCCCATTTTACAGATGAGGAGGCTGAGGATTTGAGAGGTTAAGGGATTTTTCTAGGGTCACATGGGATGAGACAGATCTCCTGACTCCAAGTCCAGTGCTGTTTCTATTGTTCCAAAAGGAGACCTGAGACCTTCTTGCCACTCCTCAATTTAGTACTGATTGAATGATTGAATTTGACTTTCATATGACTCTAATTTCCTATTTTCCCCCCTCCAACCCCTCCCATATATAATTTCTTCAAACACTCAAGTAGCTATTGAGACTTTCTCTCTTGTCCTTCATATCCAATCCAAATCTCTTTGTTTGGGCTTAATGTTCTCTACACCACCTCTTCCTCACCTGACCAATATATTTTCTTATGATTTTCCTATAAGGATTCCCCTTTCAAGATTCCTGATATCTCATCCTCACCTCACCTTAGGTGTATAATATATAGTGTTCCTTCCCAGCTGGCATACTTCCCTAACCTCCTCTGTACCTCTCTCTCCTTCCAAAGTCTGTGCCAGTTTCTCTTTTTTCAGGGACCATTCCTTAAATAATTCCACTTGACATTATTCCTTCCTGTGTCCTTGGAACTTCCCTAAAAAGTTTCTTAGCCTTTGTTTGCTCTTATTTCTGTTTCTGAGTTTCCTGAGCACACGTTCTTTCACTTTCATCAGCTACATGGAATAGTGGATATAGTATTAGATGTAAAATCAGGAAAATCTGAGTTTGAATTCTTCATATGATATATCACTAGGCAAGTTAACAGACCTCTCTTCAACTGTCAAATAAGTATTATAACAATAGCATCATAGTGTTATTGTGAGGCCAAAATTAAATAAAGTTGGTATAGGGTTTCATAAATCTTAAAATGCTAGATAAATCGTAGCTATTATCATTTTCAGTCTAAGAGTTTTCTCTTACCCACTACACACAAGGAGTATTCAGGACTCACTAGACATCCAAAAATCTGGTTTGTAGTAAACATGCCACCCCTTTTCCATCTTTCTGCACAATACACTGGCTTCTCTATTTCTCCCTTGTCTAGAATGAAGGAGGAGGGCAGACTCACTTTCTCTTGTAGCTTTCCAGCACATCCTGCAGACCACTAAGTTCTGTCTCCAGTCGCACCCGGTCTCCTGCCACACAATCCAGCTGCTTCTGCAGGGTGCTGATGTAGGTGTCAAAGATGGGTTCAATGTTGCTCTTGCAACATTTCTGTTGCTGCAGAAAGTTCCACTTGGTTTCCAACAGCTTGTTTTGCTGCTCTAGGAAGCGCACCTACCAACCAAATAGCCAGGAGATCATTTGGGATTGGGGAGAACCTGGAGAACTATGCCTATCAGGTGTAACTTTGTGAGGAAAAGGTACAATTTACATTATGGAGCTTACAGTTTAATAGGAGAACTTACAGTCTAATATATAATGGATAACTATAAAATACATTATTATGTGACACATGTAGTCATGATATAGAAAGTGAAATATAACATAATCTCTAGGGGGGATCTTCAAGGATATCTCCAGTTCTGACCACCCAATGTATCCTCAAACTGATGGAGGAGAATTTCAGGTATCCTTAACTTTCTAAATCATCCACAGATATCAGTAGGATAGGATGTGAGAGGTGAAAGGAGGGTTAGGGATCATCTAATACAATCCTCTCATTTTTCAAATAAGAAAACATGGATGTTATCCCATGTCTGAAAGGAATTCCTCCCTTACCTTATTCTTGTAGATACCCCAACAGCTTTAAAAACACAACATGCTATGTCCTACACCAGATTTCTCTCAACCCTTCCATTTCCCTACCCACTCTCCACTCCCATTGTTTTTGATTGTCAAGTCACCAAGACACACAACAAGCTGATAGTGGAGTCAGAACTAGAATCCATGTCTTCAACTTCCAAGTCAATGCTCTACTACTACAACTCCCTTTCAGTATAGTGATGATGATGATGATGATTAACAGCTGACATTTAAGTAGAGCTTTAAGTTTCACATTTTGTTCTGACATCCCCTCCATACAGATAGATAGGTAGTTAGATAATTGATAGGTAGACATGAACAATTAGAGCTAGATGGATGGATAGATAGATAGATAATTTACAAAGTTCTACATGTCAATGATATTTGGAGAGTTAGGACTTTGTATGAGATCAGAACTCATTTTTCCTAAGGTTCTTTTCATTAAGCCACATTAGATTCGGAAAAAGGGAAGCAACATGGCTTGGTGTCATGCTGACCTTGAAGTCAGAAAAGGTTCAGTTGAAATCCCCCCCTTTCACAGCTGCTAGTTGGGTGAGTTTCCCCATTTATATAAAATGAAGTGATTAGACTCAATCTTTTCTAAAGTCTCAGTAAGTTCAGAAACAGGAGGGAGAAGGAAAAGCAACTTGATAATCCACTGACTGGAATGCCATTTATTTGGTTAATAGAGGAAAAAAAGAATCATACTTCTTATCTCTAGTATTTCATTCATTTATTCATTCATTCATTTTTCAAAATTTTTTTTTAGGTTTTTGCAAGGCAAATGGGGTTAAGTGGCTTGCCCAAGGCCACATAGCTAGGTAATTATTAAGTGTCTGAGACCAAATTTGAACCTAGGTACTCCTGACTCCAAGGCCGGTGCTTTATCCACTGTGCCACCTAGCCACCCCTATTTTTCAAATTTTTTAGTACCTATTATATATATGTTCATGGCATTAACTAGGTTCTTAAAAGTCTCTGGAAAAAAGTCTTCCTCAAATACATACAAATAATCATAAAAGGAGTTGCTGATTATATAATTTTAGAGCTAATCACTTCTAAATGTTCTTAGAGTTGGAAATACTGATAGATTATCTAGTCTGACCCCATTTTACATATGAAGTAACTGAGGCTTAGAGGTCACATCATTCAGTCAATAAACATTTATTGAGCACCAACTATATGTAAGCATTTTGTTAAGTACTAAGGGATATAAAGAAAGGCAAGAGGCAGGCTCTGCCCTTGAAGAACTCACAATCTAATGGGGGAAGCAACATGCAAACAACCCTGCAAATAAGCTAGATAAGGAATAATTTTGAAATAACAGAAGGCCCTAGAATTAAAAGAGATTGGGAAAGATTGCCTTCAGAAGCTGAGATTTTAGCCAGGACATGAAGGAAGCCTGGGAAGCCAAGAGGAAGAGATGAAGAGGTAGAACATTCCATTAGTGGCATAAGAAGAACTGGTATTATATGAGAATGAAAGAAGTGAAGGCAGTATAAAGTTGATCTATACAAGCCAATTCTTCTTGTGAGAAGTTCTGGGTTTGGGTTCAGGTTAGGCTGAAATCACTTAATACACTGGATTTTCTGTGAGACTTTTTTTCCCTGTAAAATGAGGATTACAAGTCCTGCCTATCTCCCAGGGTTGTGATACTCAAATAAGAGAACATATATGCAAATGTTTTATCAACAAAAATACATATGTAAGATATTATCATTATTATCTTTATTCAGGCTATTTCTGTATTCTTCCCCATCTTTCCCAACTCCATGATCATGGATAATAGAAAACTGATTCTTATAGATTGTGGTCTTGGTTTTCCAGGCCTTGATTGGGTGATGGTATTGAAATCTACTGCTATGATGTGTTCTTGGAGTGTAGAGTCACAAATTTAGGACTATAAAGAACTTTATTTATCTATTTGGTTTTTTGCAAGGCAATGGGGTTAAGTGACTTGCCCAAGGTCACAGCTAGGCAATTATCAAGTATCTGAGGTCAGATTTGAACTCAGGTCTTCCTGACTCTGGGGCTGGTGCTCTTAGCACTGTACCACCTACCTGCCCCCTTTAAAGAACTTTGAAGTACACCCAGTTCAAACTCATTATTTATAGATCAGAAAACTGGTTCAGAAAGGATAAACAATTTGCTCAAAATGAGGAGAGTAGTAAATTGCAATTCAGTTTAACTGTTTAACTGACTCCTCCCATGGGAGATGTTTCTTGCTTCCCTCCATGGCTAACCTCTCTCTCCCTTGAAATTTTGGAGGAGTATAGTTGGTATTTACTTATTTTTATATGTCATTTCTCCCCCCAATAGAATGTTAGTTTCCATTCTCTACTTTCTGTATGTTTGTACTGTGTGTGTGTGTGTGTGTGTGTGTGTGTGTGTGTGTGTGTGTGTGTGAATTTGTTTCTGTTGTTTCTTGTTTCTGTAATCTAACATCTAGCACATTGCCTGGAACTTAAAGGTTGGATTTCAACTCAGGTCCTCCTGCCTCCAGGGCTGATGCTCTATCCACTGCACCACCTACCTGCCCCTCTCATGGTCATTTTTGGCTTCCCAGTGGTCTCTCCTTTCCATAAGCACATATGAAAAATAATTGACACATAAGTAGCTCAGTATATCCTGTCTGAAAAATTGGACCAGAATTGACCAGACCTGGTTTCCTTATGAGTTGATTGAAATGAGAGAAAGGAAGTCATTATTTATGATTATTTGAGGATGAATCTGGGGTTTTAGTCAACCAGGTTTACTCTAGGACCATGGAAAAGATAAATCTAATGAGGACTTGAGGACTTCCCACTTATGAGCCATCCTGCCTCAATTTTCTCACCTTGTTGATGAATGAAGCAAATCGGTTATTGAGGCACTTGATCTGTTCCTTCTCATTCCTCTTCAGTTGCTGTACACTAGGGTCTATATCCAGCTCCAGAGGGATTAGCAGGCTTTCATTGACAGTTACTGGGGTGATGCAGGGGGGAGGTCCACAGGCTGCCCCCACTCGGTAGCCGAAGCTGGGCAAGCTACACCTGGAGGCAATTCGGGGCTTCCCACAGCCTACATTGCACAGGCTTCTGGAACCAAAGCAGCCTAGCCACCGGAGGGTTCCCGTGCCCCCTACCTTGCATGGCCCCTTATTCACGGAGGAATAAGTCACTGTTCGAGGGATTACAGCAGAACAGGAGCTGAAACTTCGGTTGCCACATCTGGAGCCCATCTGGAAGGAGCGGCAAGACATGGCAAGAGAGATACAAGTGACCAGGATCAAAGGGAAGAAACAGCGGGGACCAGCCACTGGCACAATTCTCAATCAAGTCACCACAGATCTTCCCCCCGTTTTTATCTGAATGAGGGGGTTGGATCTCTGAGCTAGGCTAAACCCTAAATAACCATTAAATCACTTTTATGAGCTTGGGGCATTGGTAACTGCTAAGACCCAAGCTAGATAATTAGGAATGGAGAGGAGAAGCCAACGGACAGGGTAGATGAACCATATAAAGTTTCCATTTGTCCTCTTTTCCATATTTATGAGAGTGATGAAGGGGGCTGACTAGACAGGTGTGTTTGATGTGTGGCTGCAGAGCCCTGAGGAAAGTGAGAGTTGGAGGGTTATCCCATTTTATAGGAGGTAAGGAAGTGAAAGATTGGCTCTTTACCTGGATGATTATATACTTCAGCTACACTGAGACCTCAGGGAGAATTCAATATGATCCAATATGTCATGTCTATTTTCCTAATGATACATCTGGGGTTTCAAGGATTCTTGAGACATAGATCTCCTCTGATTTTCCAGATCCAGATGGTCCCAAAGAAAGTGGCTTTCATATAGGTGGAATAAATTTTCCAAATCATTCTAGTACATGCTCAGGAAACCAGTTATGACTCAAAGTATTCCCCCTAAAAATTATCACAAAGGGAACAGGTTACCCAGAGGTACTTGAAGATAAGCTGGCTAAGCATTTCCTTGGAGTGAGAAGTACAGAAAGAACATTCAGAGCTGTGAACAAACCTTTGGCCTTTATATCTAAAAAATTAAAAAGAATTTAAGCCATGAACTAATAGATAGCAGATAGTAATTTGATGGAAATCAGGTCCAGAAGATAAATAACACACTCAATTTCTCTTCTCAGAATTACCCAAGTGAGGATCAACATTTGCCAATGCTTAATGATAATAATAACTAATATTTATAAAGCATTTACTAGGTGCCAAACAGTGTACTAAGCACCTTATAATTATTATTTCACTTGATCTTCACAACAACCTTGGGAGGATTATTATTATTATTATTCTCATTTTACAAATCAAGAAACAGACAGGCCAGAGATGAAATGATTTGTCCAAGCTTCAGGTAAAGAGCCAATCTTCCACTTCCTTACCTCCTATAAGTGTCTGAGGCTAGATTTGAACTTAGCTCTTCCTAACTCTAAGCCCAGTGCTCTATTCATCATGCCACCAGCTACCTTTACTTCATAAGAAGAATGTACTTCAAAAGAGTTTGGATCAGAAGTAGTTGAGTATTTAATTCTCCAATTTATAGATGAGGAGACTCTGTTTCAGAGAGGGAAGAGATTTACTTCATGACACACAAGTAGAAATGAGTAGAACCAAGACTTGAAACTGGATCCTCTGACTCTAGGGTCTATCCCAGTGATCAAGCTAATGTTTCTTCAAAGCAACTGGGGATGCTATTGTTGAGTTGTTCATCATGACCCCATTTATGGTTTTCTTAGAAAAGATATTGGAATGGTTTGCCATTTCCTTCTCCAGCTCATCTTACAAATAAGGAAACTGAGGCAAACAGGGTTGAGTGACTTGCCCAGAGTCACAGAGTGACTAAGTGCCTGAGGCCAAATTTGAATTTATTTGAATGTCACCTAGCTGCCATTACTGACATTTTTTCCTATATTGTATTGTATTGGGTTAAATAAATAGTTTGTGTTGATGTAGTGGAAAGAGTTCAGGAAATTGACTGTGAGTTTGAGTTCTTTCAATAGCTTTTGTCAACATTAGTTGTCACTACTATTTCAGGTTTTTTTTTTGGTGTTTTTTGGTTTTTTTTGCAAAGCAATAGGGTTAAGTGGCTTGCCCAAGGCCACACAGCTAGGTAATTATAAAGTGTCTGAGGCTTGATTTGAACTCAGGTACTCCTGACTCCAGGGCCGGTGCTCTATCCATTATGCCACCCAGCCACCCTGTCACTACTATTTCTTATCTGGATTTTGGAGAGATAGTACATTGTTTATCTCAAGGGTTATTATGAAGAAACTTTAAAAACATAGAAATAGGACATTATGTGTCACGTCCCATTTCTTAGCTTTGGTTTGAATAATTATTCTCTTCATAGGTTTCTATGGGAGTCCACTTTATATTGACTCTTAATGGGCCTGGCTGTAGCTTTTGCTATGCTCTGAGCTCTGGTAAGAGAACAAAGAACTAGGAGATCTATGAAGGATAGAAAAGGGAAAAGATAGTGGAAGGAAGGACCTTGAAGAGACTTGGGACCTATTGGGGTCAGATAATTTTCAGTAACTATTCATTCTCCTTGAATAAAGAGAGAAAACTCTCTCAAGTAGGAAAAATTATTTATTTTAAATATAAATTTCCATGTGCATATTATCTTTTATATCACTTTTACTTCTCTCTCTCTCTCTCTCTCTCTCTCTCTCTCTCTCTCTCTCTCTCTCTCTCACAGAGATATTCCATATGAAAACAGCATCCAGAAAGGGAAAAAAAATCTAACATTATATGCAATGTTTACATCCATAGACTTTTCACATTTATAAAAGTGTGAGTGTATGTATGTATATCTGAAGAGGAAGATGTCTTTTCATATCTCTTCTTTAAAAAAAACCACTTTAATAAGAGTTTTCCAGATACCTCTTATCTGCCCCAGGACACATGAATCAATACCCTCTCATCCACTAGTAAAGGAAAATGAAGAGGAAATAGGGGGACAGGTGTTGGCCTGGACAAAGGGAAGTTCTGGGAAATTCCATGTCAGAAGGGGGCAGGTTGGAGACTGTTGTCCAAAGGACATCATTTATCTTTCTTCGGATAGTAACAGTATGAGTCAAGGTATCTGAGAGTTCAGGTTATAGATACTTCTTCCCTTGAAAAGTATAACTCTCTCAGTTAGCCTTGATGCATAGTGGGTGATAGGAATAGTGTGATGAGCCCAATCAGAGGGCCTTAGTGTTCTGAAAAACTCTGAGTCACTTCAAAGGTGCTTAATAAGGAATAGATATAAAAAGGGTTTTTAAAAAATAATTAAACTGGACCCTTTTACAACAGGAGGAAATGAGATTAGTCATTGAGAGGAAATGCAAAGATGAGAATCATCAGACATCTTGAGTAACAGGAGAAAGCTAGGTGAACTATGAAAACCAAAAGAGGGGTACCTAGTCCAAGATTGGCAGATATAGGGAAAAGGGATAGCAGAAGTGGTAGGAGGTATCTGGGTCTGGAGTCTGACTTAGGAGATGGACTCCATATTATCTATATCATTAGAGTATATGACAACAAACACCAGAATAGACCAGACAGTTTGACTGCCTTTTATTGAAGCTCTTTGAGCAAATGGGCCTGGAAGAAGGAGTACAGGAAAAGGACCTAAAACAAGGGAAACTTTTTTCTGTTAACAGTCATCTCTGAAAGCTATACTGAAAGAGGAACAGGAAACATGTGGCAATATTCAAATCTTTTCTGGTCTTGAGAAGTACATCCATCTTGTTTTAGTCTTAGACTAGGGTAGTGTCTGATTCCTCAAAAATTCACCAGACAAATGAACAAAATTTTACTATGAATAACAATCATAGAAAGGGTTGGGAAGTGGTCCTAATTTCCCCAACTTTTCTCTTTTCTACTTCTCCTGGATTCCAGTTTCTTGTGAAGGATGAGGGGTAGATAGTACCACTTTTCAATGATACTCAGCACCAACCTATGCTGAGCCTCACATTTGCTGCCCTTGTACCACACTTTCCTTGAGGGGTGACTAAGTTGGTATATTCATTTCAAAGTCCTTTACTTTTCATAAACCTTCTACTAGATTGCAGGTTGCATCTCAGAGTCAAAGTTTATAATACAGGCAGTGGTGATACCAACAAAAAAAAATTAAATATGAAAAAGAGTTGTTATCCAGGAACAAAGTGAAGAGTAAGAGAGACACAGAAGGAAATAGAATTTGAACTTTTAAACAAAATGAAAAAAGAAAATGGAAGGAGATAGTCAAAAGTGCAGAAAAGGGGAGAGAAAAGAGAACAAAAATCCAGATAGAGAAAGAATGGGATTAAAAGATGAGAGAGAAAGCCAGAAAACCAACAGATAGATAGAGACAGAGTGACATAGAGAGGGAGACAGACAGAAAGAGAAAGGAAGAGAGAGAGAGAGAGAGAGAGAGAGAGAGAGAGAGAAAATTTAATGAAATTAATTAATTAATTTGAATTTAATTAGAGAATTGAAAGAGGGATAGAAAAATGTCCAAGAAACAGAAATCACTAGCCCCAAACATTATTATTGGAGGATCAGATTATAACATAAGGGTAGGTAGTGGTGATGAGGTGAACAGGGAAATCCCTAATATGTGACCATTTGATTCGCCATTTATATAATATCCTATTTTTCATACCAGATTAGAAGCCCTGAGAAGTATTTGATCCTCATCAATCAACATTTCATAAAGTAAATTATAATACTAGTTTGAGGATAAACAAAAATAGACTGGATTCTGCTTTCAAATATCATTTACTGCCTCCCAGATATTCAGGGATAATTGAAAACTGACTGTATTCCAAAATCCTGCTTTTGGAGATAGAAAACTGATGGAAGAGAGGAACCTGGGAAGTTGATATTTCTTATGACTATTGTAGCTAGAGCCAAGGGATACTGATAATGGTGAACTTTGGACAAAGGAGGCAAGGTTTGACAATGAATTTGTATATAAGATACTCTGCCTCTGTTTTTACTTTTATTTTTTTTCCAGTACTGAGAAGATTTGCTGGAATTTTGCTTGCTTTTCAGTGAAAGTCAAATAGTATAACAGTCCTAATCTAGAGTAGATCAATTCTTGCTGAGACCCAGAAATGGAGAAACCAGGGTCAATTTCTAATAACGCCTCCTCCCACCCCTAGAAACAAGGAGAAATGATTTAAGGAAATGAAACAAGACAGATTCAGGCTACATAGCAAATAGAACTTCTTAACCATAAAGAATAGTAGATCTAAGAGAGACATTTATAGATTCTGGAGGACTTTGAAAACAAATACTGCTCTTCATCTGAGGAATGGCCTTTTTGAGGGCCCGCTTGGAAGCAAAAGGATGGACCAGATGGCCTTGGAAGACCTATGAACTGTTTGTTACCATATCTGACTGTACAAAAGAAATTACTTTCTGGATCTTAAGCAAAGTATCAGGTCTTAGGGTTGGGAAAATTGGGCTGGGGAAGGGTAGGCAGTCAAGTGGAGAAGTTTTAGCTCCGATAGCTTTTCTTAGTGGATGATGTCTTGGAGATGATGCGCATGCTGGAGCTGCTGCCTCCCATGCTGCTTGTCATGCTACGACCACTGGTGGAACTGAAGCCACCAACCCCACTTCCATAACAGAGGCTGCTGCTGAGGCCACCTCCACCTCCACAGACACCACTACTTCCACCATATCCAGTGCCCCCACTAGAAGTGACCACGGCTGTGGGGAAAAAAAGAAAAGAAAAATGTTCTTATTTGTTTATGTATTCACATCTTATTTTGCATACGGCAGCATCTCAGCTCATGCTTTGCAGTGATTCCTGTTTTTGTTACTATTTTCTCCCTATGCCAAATCTTTTTCCCTGGTACCTCTTTCCTAAGTGTCTCAATAGATCATTTAAGTTTTCCCTGTTTCACTGAGAGGTCACAAAGGCATAGAGAGGAAATAGGTACAATCAGATGAGGCTGACACCTGACCTCTGTATGTTGATTTACAATTATCAACATGCTTTCACATTTAGCAATTCATTTTTAAACAATATTTTCATGAGGTAGACAGTTTGGGAGAGATTAATATAAAAATATTAAAAACATATGAATTAATGTTTTAAATTTTTATTGATTTATTAATTAATAACTAACTAAAATATAATTATTAACAATAATTATATATTTAAGTTTTTATATAATCTATATTTAAACTTTAAAAAAGGTTTAATATTCATTACCTTATTTGATGCCCACATCAATTCTCAGAGGTAAACATTAGTATTACCTCCATTTTGCAGATGGGAAAACAGAGTGAAATTAGATTTGAATCCATATCTCCCTGACTCTAAGTTTGGGTTTTAGTACACCACATCCTACTACCTCTCTTCACAGTTCTAATTCTTAGATATTCTTTATTCTATTAAGCTGAAATTGGTCTCCCCAGAACTTTCAACATTAGTTTATAGTTCTACCTTCTGAAACCAACCAGAACACAGCTCTCCCTTTTCAATACGAAACATCCTTTAAAAAGAAGACTGAGCCTTTCTCTAAGCCTTATCTGCTTGAGGTTAAATGCCCATGTTCTTTTAATCATTCTTCATAGTAACCTGATTTCTATTTTCCTTACTAACTTATTTTGCCATTTTCCTTCTTAAAGCATGATGGTCAGAACTGAATAAGATATATTTATAGAATATTGTAGACATGATCTGATCCAGGAAAAGAATGAGCCACAAGTGACACCTAACCTATAATTCCAATTCTGGGTAGCACTGACAAGTCACTCAGTCTCTCTGGACTTTAGAACATAAAAGGGATAATAAAACTTTATACTTCTTATCTCACAGTTATTGTGATGATCACATTGGATGATGTACTACTTAATGAATTTTAAAGAGTGATACTATTATCTACTAGTATTATTATAATTTAACCTAAGATTATGTTGATCTCTGTGCATTTGTTTCTTAGTTTTGTTTTATTTTGTTCTTAGCAGTTGCATCACCCTCTAAGACAGCTAGATGGTGCAGTGGATAGAATGCTGGACCTGGAGTCTGGGAAATTCAGCTCAGTTCAAATCTGGCCTCAGGGAGACCCTGGACAAGTCACTTAACCCTGTTTGCCTTGTTTTCCTCATCTGGAGAAGGAAATGGCAATGTATTTTTGACAAGAAAACCCCAAATTGGGCCACAAAAGGTCAGGCACAACTGAAATGACTAAACAAAAAATAACAAATCACTCAACTTCAATAACATTGATCATTCTAAGCCACCATCTTTTTTACGTTAGGCTACCAAGTCAAATATCTGCTTCCCATCCTATAGTGGTGTGAATTTCTAAATAAAGAAATACATTCTTAATTGAATCTTATCTTATGGATTTGAACTCGGGGTTTCAGACAGAACTGAAATAAAGGATTGGTCATCCAAACTCTAGTCATGCTTATTTAAGGAACTACCTGCCTTCAGATTAATTTCCATCTATTAATCTCTCCAAAATTCTTGATTACATTAAATTCAAAGGTTTTTGTACAAAAATCCCAATGCAACTAAGATTAGAAGGAATGAGAAAGATGGGAGATAATTTTAGTGTTTCTGATAAAGGACTTGTTTCTAAATAGAGAACTGAATTAAATTTAAAATGATACAAGTTGGGGTGGCGTGGCTAGGTGGTGCAGTGGATAAAGCACCGGCCCTGGAGTCAGGAGTACCTGGGTTCAAATCTGGTCTCAGACAATTAATAATTACCTAGCTGTGTGGCCTTGGGCAAGCCACTTAACCCTATTTGCCTTGCAAAAACCCCCAAAATAAATAAATAAAAAATAAAATAAAATGATGCAAGTTATTCCCCAATTGACAAATGATCAAAGGATATGAACAGGAAGCTTTCAGACAAAGAAATTAAGGCTTTCTATAGTCATATGAAAGTTTTTTCTCAATCATTATTGATTAAAGAAATGCAAATTAATTTAAAAAATTTTTTAAAGAAATGCAAATTAAAACATTTCTGAGTTATCATTTCATAACCATCAGATTGGTCAATATGGCAGAAAAGGAAAATGATCAATTTTGGAGAGAATGTGGGAAAATTGGGATATTAATGCATTGTTGATGGATTGTGAACTGATCCAACCTTTCTGCAGAGCAGATTGGAACTATGTCCAAAAGGTAATAAAACTGTGCATACCCTTTTGATCCAGTAATACCACTATTAGGTCTATATCCCAAAGAGATCAGATAAAAGGGAAAAAGACCTATTTGTACAAAAATACTTATAGCAGTTCTTTATTATAGTAACAAAGAATTGGAAATTGAAGGTATGCCTATCATTTGGAAAATGGCTGAACAAATTATGAGATATAAATGTGATAGAATACTATTGTTATGTTAGAAATCATGAGTGGGTGAACTTCAGAAAAGCTTGGAAAGTTTTTCATGAACTAATGCTGAGTGAAATAAAAATTTTAAAAATAAAGTTTTTTAAGTCTCAAAATTCACCAATTTGACGGTGAATTCACTTTTGCAAGGATGACCTCATATACTTGGAAGCTTGGGTCATCAGAGTTATTTGTACATTTTCCCAAAAAGGAAAAGAGTTCACTTAACCCACTTCCAGCTCATCTCTTGCTGTTTGTTTAGTCATGTTTAACTTTTCATATTCCTATTAGTAGTATACAATGTCATTCCTTGAGGAATTCCTTTTCCCCAACTCCTCCCCAAAGTCCATTTTTTTCATTGGTTTGGAATCCTTAACATTTCTTTATCTGAAAAGAAATGCCCAAAGAAAGGGATCTTTGCAGGTGCTGACATCTATTGACAGTTCCTTCTCTAGCCCATCAGGAACTACATAAACTACATCCCCCTTCCCATATCAATAGTATTTTTTGAATTATTACTCACAAATATTCACAGGTCCAACACCTTCTCCAGTGAGTCTATAGGGGGAAAAAAGAAAGACTTACTGTTTATTTGGAAAACTCAGGAATTTAATATATTCATTTTTCTTCCTTGTGAATGTGAGAAGAAGATTCAAAGAGAGGGACATTGAAGAAATATAGATTCTCTCATGTAAAAAGAAACAGAGGGTAAAGAGGGAAAACAGAGGAACTGAAATAAGGAAGGAGAGGGACAGATAGAAATAAGATAACATAAAGAAAAAGAGGGAACAAGGATGATACTTTTCTAGGGATAGGAAAGGAGCAGCAATGGCTTTGATCAAGTCACTCCAACTCTTGTCTCTAGGCATTTTTTTCTGGCTGTCCCACATGCCTTAGAATACTCCTTCTTCTCTCTGACTACTTGCTGGCTTCCCTAGCTTCCTAACTAAAATCCCACTTTCTATAGGAAGCCTTCCTCAGTCTTCCTTTATTCTATTGTCTTCCTTCTGTTAACTATTTCTTATTTATCCTTAATACAGCATCCTTTGTATGTATTCTTTTGCTTGTTGTCTCCCTATTTGATTGTAAGCTTCTTGAGAACAGTGACTTTCTTTTGCCTCTTTGTGTATGTCTGACATGTGTAATGAGTGTTCATTGATGAACTGATTGATTTAGTTGCTGAAAATTCAAATAAACTGCCTAATGCTGTTGGGTGTTTTCTAGCCTTATTGAAGAATTATCATATCACTATGACACCACTGTTTAGTTTATATGATAAGGAGGAGATAGTTACCCACCTGCACTCCTCTCCTTCCAGCAGTTTCCTGTAGGTAGCAATCTCGATATCAAGGGCCAGCTTGACATTCATCAGCTCCTGGTACTCACGCAGCTGCCGGGCCATGTCCTGTTTGGCCTTCTGCAGGGCATCCTCCAGCTCCACCAGCTTGGCTCGAGCATCCTTAAGAGCCAGTTCCCCACGCTGCTCTGCATCTGCTATGGCAGCCTGAAGAGTGGCACACTGTGGAAGAAGATGTGATTTTTTTTGAATGCCTAATTTCACAGAAGATTATTAAGAATGCCTCTAATTCTCCATGTGATCTTACAAATGTTTTAATTCTCTAGGTCTCAGATTCTGGATCTGTAAAAAGAATGGGTTAGATTAAATGATGTTTAAAGCCCCACCTAGTTCTAACATTATATGATGTTGTGATATAAAATAAGATTATCTCAGAAAAAACTTCCTGACATTGGGCATCAACTGGAGGGCAGTCATGACTTCTCCGATTTTGAGAACCTTTGACAGTCAGAGTGCAGTGTCAAACTGAATGTTCAGATATTGCCTGGTAGAATTGTAATCTGTTGCTTCTAAACATTCTTTTCTCCTTTTGAATTCTCTGAATAATAATAATAATGATAAAGAAAACAACTAATATATGACTTTAATCTGAAAAGGCAATCAGCTTTCCTTGTATAGCAGGAGTAATTGAATGAAGTTAATAATATTTATTATAATTATAATAATAATAATAATAATTATTATTATTATTATTATTAAAACACTTATAGGGTACTTTAAAGGTTGTAGGGTATTTTACATATACTATTTTATTTACTAAAAAAAACCCTGGAAGATACTATTAACCTCATTTCACAGATAGGGAAACTGAGGCACCAAGCAGTTAAATAGTCACTGTCCAGAGTCTCAAAACAACCAAGTATCTGAGGCAGATTTAAATTTAGGTCATCTTGACCACAAATCTGGCATTCCAGTCCTTGTGCCATCTATTTATTTAATTTTAGGAAGACTGTCTTCATATCCTAGGTTGTACAGAGAAATTATAGAATTGAGATTATGGAATCTTATTTCTAGGAGGTTTTCAAGTCTTATTTGGTTAAATACAGGTTCTTTAGAAACCAGGATAATTACTAAGGTATGTCCTGTAAGTCTCACCATACCTGCTTCTTCAAATTGTCAATCTCAGAACGCAGCCTCTGAATCATCCGATTCAATTCCGATATCTCCATTCTGGTTGTCCGAAGGTCATCCCCATGTCTACCAGCAGAAAGTTGAAGTTCTTCATACTGTGAGAAGGAAAAGCAAACACCAAATGTAGAATTGAAGGAACAGGAACAAATGAGACTAGAAATAAAAATGCTGAGTTTTTCTAGTACCCCCCAAGTCTGTGAATTGTAATAGTGATGATTGATTCATTTATATTTCCTTCATTCGAATCATCACTAAATCTTGAAGAGTTATTATACTATTTCTTAGCCCATCTCCAATTCTATCCATTTTCACTCACCTTGACTATCCGTAATATACATCTAGATTGCCATGGTAACATTCTCTTATTTCCTGATGATCAACCTTTCAATCCAGAATTTAGCTTCTATGATTTTTACCAAGTACCATCTTAATCCCATTCCTTCTAGGCCACATAGCTGTTAGCTATTGTCTATGATAGTGGACTCAAAGTCATCTCCCTGATCTTACAGCATTTCCTTATACCTCACCACACCATTTCCTAAGACTTCTTGGTTTAAAGTGTCATTACTTGGTTAAATCTGTTCATTGCCCTACCACATAAAAATTAATACATGATATCCTCTTTTCCATGAAGAATGAACATTTGTCTTTTCCATTTAGACCTGTCTCCCCTCTACCTTTAACCCTTGTTCCACATTCTTTTTTCTTTGGGAAGTCTAACGTTTTCATTTGTTTCTCCCCTTTCCATTCACTAATAATGACCTCTAAAGCTTAGTTCAGACACTTATCATCTTGTTTCTCATCTCTATTTCTATACCTGTACAGTATATAACTCATCTCCTTTAAAAGATTGAGAGATCTCCTAAGGGAGTGATTGCCTATTTTTTTATATTCCTTCCATCTCTCCCGGGTTCCTTGGATTTGATTCTACTACACAAAGGGGAAATTTAAAACCCAGGAATGGATTATAGAATGGCTGTTTTTGATTCCAATCTATTTCTTCTTTGATTCCTCACCTTTGACTGGTACCAAGACTCTGCTTCAGCCCGGCTTCGATTGGCAATGTCTTCATATTGTGTTTTGACCTCAGAAATGATGCTATCCAGGTCTAGTTTGCGGTTGTTATCCATAGACAGGACCACTGAAGTTTCTGAGATCTGGGCCTGAAGCTGAGCCAGCTCCTGCAATTGGATCCAAGTATAGAATTATGGGAATTGAGGAGTGTGTGTGTGTGCACGCACATGTGTGTATGTCTGTGTGTGTGTATGTGTGTAAGAGAGAGACAAAGATAGACACAGAGACAAAAGAAGGGAAAATAGAGGAGAGAAATGGAGAGGAAAAGAGAAAAAGTGAAAGAGAAGAAAGCAAGATAGAGATTTTCTCAAACTTCTTTAGAGATTAAAAGATTGTAGCAGGTCAGTGTCTTAGTTTTTAGAATAACATTTACTACTAAATGAGCATTTTCAAGATATTGTATCTGAGAGCTGCCGTCTTAGTTAAAAGAAATCAAAAGGCTTAGATTTTTAAGCCTTGACTTTGCCACTCACAGTATGATCTTGGGCAGATCATTTTGCAAAACATTTTTCTCATCTAGAGGATGAAAATATTGGATTGGATAACCCATAAGTGTCCTTTTCTTCTTCTTTTTTTTTTTTTGCAAGGCAAATGGGGTTAAGTGGCTTGCCCAAGGCCACACAACTAGGTAATTATTAAGTGTCTGAGGCTGCATTTGAACTCAGGTACTCCTGAGTCCAAGGCCAGTGCTCTACCCACTATGCCACCTAGCCACCCCTGTAAGTGTCCTTTTCAATCATGATCTTATATCAACAGAATTATAGCTAATTATTTCTTGTGTGCTAATGGGAAGGGGTAATAATATGTATAATTCTGAATGGATTTTAAAAAAATTCCCATTTATTTTTGAAATACACTTCTGTCCCTTATATGTAAGTTGTATTCTTGCAAATGAAGCCATTTATTTATTCAAAAACATATCCTGAGCAAATGTGCAAAGTCCTATAGTTTGTTCAAAGTGAATAAGATAGGGGGCAGCTAGGTGGAGCAGTGAATAGAGCACTAGCCCTGGAGTCAGGAGTACCTGAGTTCAAATCCGGCCTCAGGCACTTAATGATTACCTAGCTGTCTGTGTGGCTTTGGGCAAGCCACTTAACCCCACTGCCTTGCAAAAAAAAAAAAAAAAAAAAAAAGAACAAAGTGAATAAGATAGAGAACACCAATCATTTAGCTAGGGAGACAGGGAGTACAAAAGCAAGTTAGCCAAAGGTGGGAATGATAAGTGCTCTAAAAGAGGCTCTTACACTTGAAAGGTAAGAAAAGTCACTTCTCCCTCAGAAGCAAAGCAACAGGCTAAGAAGAGCCTCCTCTCTCCAATTTTTTGTTTGTTTGTTTGTTTGTTTTTTAGGTTTTTGCAAGACAAATGGGGTTAAGTGGCTTGCCCAAGGCCACACAGCTAGGCAATCATTAAGTGTTTTGAGACCGGATTTGAACCCAGATACTCCTGACTCCAGGGCCGGTGCCCTTCCTCTCTCCAATTTTAAAGAACATTTGCCTCATACACATCTTAAGATAGGAAAGTAAATATTTTATTTTGATCTTTTCTGGTAGAGCAAGACAGAAGAAAGCAGAAAAATCATTAAGCAAAGTAATAATAGCATCAATCACTAACACTATTCTATAATCCATATCTTATTCACTTTGAACAAACTATAGGGCTTTGCACATTTGCACAGACAGCCTAACCAACTTCTCCTGGAAGTCACACTTTGATCTCCTTTCCTTGAGCACAAAGTAGTAGAAAGAATACTGGACTACCAGTAGCTTCAGTAACTCATTTCCATACCATTTACTTGACATATCTCTGAGACTATCTCCTTATCTGTAGTAATATTTATACTACCCAACTCATGAAACCTTGACAAATGAAATGATATGCAAAGGTAATTTGCAGCCCCAAACTCTATATAAATGGCTATTATTACTACTGATTATACCACCAATCTCTCTCTGAGTAATTGATTTGTTAATTGATTTCTGTCCCTAATCCTCTATAGGCACAACTAAGCAACTAAGCATGTTTGTATTCAGAAGCGTGAATTACTCATTATATTTCAGTTGATATGCTTGGATTGCTCTCCAGATTCAGAGAACACTATCTTTGGTGGGTTTAAATGAATCAGACAACATCATCTATAAAAACTACCTGTTCTCATAAAAACAGAAATTGAATAACACGAAATAATAATGATCAAGCTTGAATCCAAAGAAGAGACATAAGAACATTCTTTCCTCCCTTCTTTGCAGACGTAAAAGACAATAGATGTGAATACTACATACAAAATTATTTTGAATTATTTTGCTGAACTTTCATATTTCACAAGTCAAGTCAGGAAGTAGTTCCAAGAGAGATGGGAATGAAATGAAAGGGAAGAGAGATGGAGGGGAAGGAATAAAGGCCCTCCTTACCGCTTCATAGAAAGCCCTCAGAAAGTTGATTTCATCTGTCAGGGCATCAACCTTGGCCTCCAGTTCTACCTTATTCATGTAAGCTGCATCCACATCCTGAAATGCAAAATTAGAAATATTATAATTCTTGTCCTTCCCATATTTTAATTCCCCCCTCAGGCCCACAAGTCTGGTTGAAGTACTTTTATTCAATTGGGTGAGTAAGTTTTCAAATACCAGGCAATGGGGTAGCTTAGGGATGAGAATTCTGGAGGTGAGGTTTGGTGATAAATTCGGTAATATCATTGAGGTCCCTGTGGGGATATGTAAGATTTAGAATTCTCTTCCATGTTCCACCTCAAAAAAAAAATCGAGCTTATTAGACATTAGCTGTTGTTGTGTTCTCTCTAGGTCAAGAGGTTTTTAATTTGGGATCAGGGTATCCATGACCTTGGATGAGGAAAAAAAATTACATCTTTATTTTTAATTACCTCTACTTGAAATTTATCATTTCCTTCAATTATTTAAATGATTCTGAGAAGTGACAAGTAGCCTTCACCAGACTGTTAAAGGGATCCATTAAGACTAAGAATATCTGCTCTTGGGAGTTCTCTTCATATGATTGTACTATGAGGAAGTGAAGGGTTTCTTTCCCTAAACAATTTAACCCCTCTGGATTCTGACACCTTCCCTTAGGTTAGTCTCCTCATTAGATGGCCTCCTCCCTCTTCTCTTTTCTTCTTCACATTGATTTCCCACAATCTCCTCTTCAAGACTTCCTATTCTTCACAATCCATTTAGGTTTTCCCAATACAGCTCTATAGATCATTATCCATCTGCATTTGCTTCTGCTTGTGCCCTTGCTTTTTCTCTTTGTGTCCTGGGCAGGTACTCTCTTTCCTTCATCTGATCAGAAGCCTGCTTCCATCCTCCTCAGCACCCCAACTCTCTGGAATCAGATTTAGAGTCTCCTCCCTCATCCACCTTAGAAAATTCTGAGCAAATTGGTATTTCCCATCCTATGGCAGACCAGAGTCAATATGAAAGCAACTTTCTCTCCCCCTTCACCTTCTTGAGCACCACAAACTCATTCTCTGCTGCTGTGCGTCTGTTGATTTCATCTTCATATCTATTGGAATAAACCAAAGGTTAAGTTGCATTAAGATCAGGAAATCTGAGTATAAGGAAAAAGAAGTTTTTCTTTCTTTCTTCCTTTCTTTATTTTCCCTTTCTTCTCTCTCTGTCTGTCTGTCTCTCTCACTCACTCTCTTTTTAACTTTATTTTTAAGCATTTCCATAACAAAGTAATAAAATATGAATTAATAAAATAAATTTTAAAATTATTGTACATAAACTGCAAATCTATTGTGTACAACTTGCTATTCTTTTTAAATATGCAATAAAACTATTGATCCCCCAGACAGAATTAAAAAAATAATATTAAGGAGGACCTAAAGTCTAGGGTAACATTATCCACAACTCAGGATTAAAACTTGATTATAGCAGTAAGTTTCCAAAAATAAAATGAAACAAAATAAAAATGAGTAAGCAAAGGGAAAAGAACTCAATCATAGATAGTTACTTTGGTGTAAAAGATCTGATTTCATATTCAGGGGAAGACAGTGAGGTTACAAAAAAAATGTCACTCCTATCCCACGGAAAAATGTCAAAGGGTCACAAGCTCAGACATGAACTCCTTGAAAAATTTAAAAGGAATTTAAAAATAAAATAAGAGATATCAAGGAAAAATAGTAACAAAAACAAAAACAATCTAAGACAATTATGAAAAGAGGCACAAAATCTTGAGGAAGAAAATTCCTTGAAAATTAGAATTTCATTTGCCCAATAACATTATAAAACACTATGAAATATTGAAACCAGAAAAAAAAATAGAAGAGAACCAGAAACATCTCCTTAGTAAAACAACAGGTCTGGAGAATATAAGAATTATCAAAAGCTTTTCAGACGGCTGCTCCGAAACAATTTGGTAGAGTTCCATGATATGAAGTCACTAAGCAGAGGAGGTCTCTTATAAAAAAAAAAGACAGAAAGGGTGGAGAGGATGATACCACAGCTAATGATTCCCATTGTCCTGGTCCAGAGAAACCAGACTTAAATTCTCACTCCACCCTGGTTTTCTGTGACATCAGACAAGTCATGTAATGTCTCTAGCTTAGCTTCCTTGCCTCTAACACAGAGGAGTTAGGAGATCTCCCTTTCTGTTCCCTCTTACTGGGGAAATGTCAGAAAGGTTAATTATATTGTTTTTCTTTCAGAGAGGTGTGTTTCTGGGCAGTCTTCCAGGATCCCACAGAATGAGTTACCTTTCCTTGACTCCCAGTCATATCTTTGTGGAAAGGTCTGGGGAATAACACTCCCCTTTCTCCACTCCCCACAAACTCCTACCCCTGAGGCAATAAACAGAACAACAAAGTGAGGAACTACTGTCTCCCTTTCTTGGGGTCATCTCTGAGAGCCTCACAAGGGTCTTGTGAATCCCTGGCTCTTCTCAAGGCAAGGTAGAGGGCTGAGTTCATTCATTTCCCTAGAACCACAGGGTAGAGAATAAGAATGGGAAATTGTTAAGCAGAAACAATGTTGGATATACAGAAAGGGTCAAATCTCAATTAGTCACTTATGACCTGCATAACTTTAGGCAAGTCATTTAATATATCTGAACCTCAGTTTTCTCAAATATTAGATGAGTAAGAGTTGACCTACCTATAAGGACTCTCCTAATTATGACTTCAGGTGATTAAATATATTACCTAAAGGTAATCGAGGCTCTCCCTCTGCCTTTAGGCACTTCTCCTAACCCAGGGACAGATAGAAAGCTTGTCAACTATTCTGGATCTTAAGGAGAGAGAGTTTCCAATTACCCTACCCTGCCCTAACATCCACTGAAAGCCAAGAAATTTACCTTTTTTGTCTAGTTTGTATTTCTCCTGATACACCCTCACCCTAGTCTGATTTTATTTAGTGTATCTTTAGCAAGAATTTCATTCTATCTCAGACTTGAGGATTTGGGGGGGGGTCAAGTATCTCTACCAGTTACAAATTTTTCATCTAAGGTTTCAAATTTCCTCTACTCAGTACCTTTCTTCCTATTTTTAATGTAGATCTATTTTAATATAGATCTTGCCTCCCATCATGTCTCAGCTTAAGCTCAGGATCACTGGAATTTAGAGCTGATATGAGCCCCACAGACTTCATCCTTGTTTGCTTTCTGCCCCATATACCCCACCCAGCCCTACCATAGCCCCTGAACCCCCAATAAGACCACAGAGAAAAAAGTAAAAAAAAATGGATATTATTTAATTCAAACTTACAAAAAAAGAAGCTCTCAGTTTTGGATTATCCTTTGACATCAGGAGAATCTTTTATTTTTGCAGGCTATCATGTGGTCAATATTAAATGTCAGACAAACTTCTCTCCATCTTTAGTCCTGTTTTAGGCTTTGCCTTTCCACCCTATGGTCTCCTTGAGGAATGAGTCCTCATTTTCATATAAATATCATAGTCAAGTGAAAATGTTTCTTTCCAGGTCTGTCCCTGACAGGACTTAAGATCACTCACTTCATTCTTCTCTTCCTCAGCTTCCTCCACTGTAATATCAGTGGGTTGGACTAGACAACTCCCCAAAATGCCTTCTAACGGTAATGGGGCTAAAGTGAGTAAATCCATAATTTATGCCAAAGATCAACAGAAATGACTTTTGGATAATTCTCTGTTTGAGATGATTTATGGCTTACTTCCCAATTGTTAACACAGAGGAGGTCTGAGGACTGTGGGATGTAGAAGTGGAAGGGTGCTTAAAGATTGTCCACTCTACATCCTTCATTTACAGATGAAGAACCCAAAGTCCCAAAAAAACAAAAAGATCAGTCATACCATGAGTGGCAGAACTGGAACCAGATCTAAGACTTAAATCTAAATATAGTCATCTTTCCACAGTATTATATTGCTTTCCTTTTTATACTCCACTGCCTCAGGTTAATCTGCTCCCATACCTGAACAAACCCATTATTTTCTGGCCTTAGGACCTCTAGAAGTCTGCCTAGAACTCTGTCCAATAGGTCCAGGTAAATGCATCAATCCAAAATACTCTCCTTGTCATTTCCCCTGTCTTTCCCCTCACCTCAAATCTGATCTCTACATAGGACCCATTCAGCATCTTAGCACAAATCTCTCTATCTCTCTGTCTCTGTCTCTTTATCTCTCTGATTCTTTCTCTCAGTTGGTGTCTCTGTCTCTCTCAGCCTTACTTTCCTTAATTATGAAATGGGAATATTAACTTTTGCCCATTCACATTGTAAGCTATTGTCAAGATCAAAGAATAATGTCCTCTGAGAATCAGAAAGGTGCCTTTAGTAGCCATTCAATCCAATCCCAAACTTAAAAGGAATCCCTACTTTAACATACCAGATGAGTAACAGCTTCTGCTTGAAGACTTCCCCAAACTTTCAAGCAAACACATTCTGCTTTTGGACATAACTAATTGTTAAGAGAAGTTTGTTTGTTTGTTTTCCCCTCTAAATCAGAGGGGATTAATGTCTTTGATTATTCCACCGATTAATTACTCCTAGTTCTTTGCTCTAGGGCCAAACATATTAAGTTTAATCTTTTTCTATGTGGTATACCTTCAAGTACTTGAAGATATCTACCAAATAAGGTAATTTATTCAAAGCATTTTAAAACCATAAGGTGATATATATGTGAATGTATATTATTATTAAAATCATTTATAAATGCTTATTTGATTATTTGATTATTTAATCATATGAATGAAAATAGCATTAGATATTTTATATATTTCACAAAGTAGCTATGGGCCACAGAATTTTTAAAAATAACAATAATAACTCACATTTATATTGTATTTTATGGTTACAAAATTATTATATCACCATTCAAAGAATCTAAAATGACTTGTTCAGGGTCACATATGGAATCAATATGGAATGTGGGATGAACTCTGTTCTTTTCTGACTTCAGATCCACTATGATAACATCCTTTCCCCAAATATTGTTATTAATAAAAAGAAAATTAAAACAAGAGAACTCCTTTTCATTATAGTTATGAATATATTGGGACACACTGTATTGTTTTCAACTTTTGCCTCTAAGTGTATTGGGTTCATTCTAGGTGTATGTCCTCATCAAACTGAGAGTTGTCCAAAGGCAGCAACTGTCATTCTTTGTTTTTTTTTTTGGATTTGGCTTCACATCATCTTATTTCTTGCTCCCCAAAGATGGATTCTATGAATTTTAGCTATATTACTTATGCATAGAAGGTGGTTTTGTAAGGCTTGGAACAGATACATGGGAATAGTATAATCTTGGCTGTTCTGTTATTTTCGATTTCTTCTTGCCCTCAACTCCTCCCTGTGGCATTTGTCTAGAACTCTGTCCAGCTTCCTGAATCTGTTCTATTCTTTTTCTGGAGTGTGAGAGAAAAGGAATTGTTCTAGATTTAATCTCCTCTGAATATACTGGGAATAAAAGGTACTCAGGAAAGGAGGTGAATGAAATTGTGACTTGTATTTCTTTTGCACTCACTTGTTCTTGAAATCTTCCACCACATCCTGCATATTCTTCAGTTCAGTTTCTAGCCTTCCTCTTTCCCCACCCAGGCAGTCCAGTTGCCTCCTCAGGTTGTTGATATAGGCTTCAAACAGAGGATCAATGTTGGCTTTGGTTGTCTTATGGTCCTGGAGGATGCGCCATTTGGTCTCTA